>NW_022610118.1:0-170330 GCF_000309985.2 Brassica rapa
GGGGTGATGGCAAGGCACTGGTGACATACTCAGCAAACTCCTAACATCCGCGCAATGATCAGGACTTCATAAGGAGATCGGAGATGGATGCACTCATCAAAATGCTCAAGGAGAATGGTAACATTCATGGGTACTCTTTTGGTGCATCAATGATAGCTAGGACTATAAATACTTACTCCATATGTTTACTGACATTGCTAGGATGAATAGCATTAAGAGTAGTGACAATGCTAGAGCCGAGTACACCTTTGATAGAAATGCTAGGATGTATCATGAGCCAAAGCATTTAGATCACCTTTGATCTTTGTCACACTGCTAGCAACATAACTAAGCCATTAATTGTTGATTCTGGTGCATCTCATCACATGATTAGTGATACAAACCTCATTAAAGATATAGAACCAACTAATGGACATGTTCTGATTGCAAATGGAGATAAGATACCTATTAGAGGAATAGGAAACTTGAAATGTTTGACAAAAACTCTAGAGCTTTCTATATGCCTGATTTCACATCCAACTTGTTATCTGTCAAGAAGTGCACAACTGATTTGAATTGCAATGTTATATTCATTCCTAATGATGTGAAGTTTCAGGATATTGAGAGCAGCCAAATGATTGGAAAAGGAATCACTAAAGGAGAGTTGTATTTGCTTGAAGAACTTGAACCTGTTTCCAATCATGAATGCTCATTTACTTCTGCTTCTAGTTTAAATAAAAATGCATTGTGGCATGCTAGATTAGGACATCCCCATGGTAGGGCTTTGAACTTGATGTTACCAGGTGTTTCATTTGAGAATAAGGATTGTGAAGCTTGCATTTTAGGCAAGCATTGTAAAACTGTATTTCCAAACTCTACTAGTGTTTATGATAAGTGCTTTGATCTTATACATTCTGATGTCTGGACTGCACCTTGCATATCTAGGGATAATCATAAATACTTTGTGACATTCATTGATGAAAAATCCAAATACACCTGGTTAACCTTAATCCCATCAAAAGATAGAGTGATAGATGCATTTAAGAACTTTCAAGCTTATGTGACTAACCATTATCATGCCAAGATTAAAATTTGTAGATCAGATAATGGAGGAGAGTACACAAGCTATGCGTTCAAGAGTCATCTGAATCATCATGGGATCTTGCATCAAACAAGCTGTCCTTATACTCCACAACCGAATGGTGGGTGGCTAGAGAGAAAGAACAGGCACTTGATGGAGGTAGCTAGATCACTGATGTTTCAAGCCAATGTCCCAAAGAGATTTTGGAGTGATGCGGTTGCAACTGCATGCTACTTGATCAACCGGATTCCAACTAAGGTGTTAAAGGATCAAGCACCATTTGAGGTTCTCAACAAGCACAAGCCATCAGTAGAGTACCTAAGAGTATTTGGGTGTTTATTCTATGTGCTGGTACCAGGAGAGTTGAGAAACAAGTTAGAAGCAAGAAGCAGGAAGGCAATGTTCATTGGCTACTCAACAACTCAAAAGGATACAAGTGTTATGATCCGGAAGCTAGAAGAGTACTTGTATCTAGAGATGTGAAGTTCATTGAGGAAAGAGGGTACTATGAGGAGAAGAATCAAGAGGAATTGAAGGATCTCACATCAGATAAAGCTGGAGTCTTAAGGACTATCTTAGAAGGTCTAGGCATCAGCATGAACCAGGATCAGTCTGCGAGTGGTGGAGGCCAAGGAGGAAGCTCAAGTGAACCCCTTAGAGCTACACAAACACCTCACCTTGATCATGAGGGGGGGAAGTGAACCTGAAACTCAAGAAAATGGCCAAGAAGGAGTCGCCTTGAGTGAAGAAGGAGAAGAGATAAACTCAGGTTCTCATCATCAAGGTGAGCAAAACCAAGAAGATGAAGAACATCAGAGTGGAGTTCAAGAACCGAGTACACAAGATGAACGGGTTCAAGAACAAGAACAACCTGTATTGAGAAGAAGCACAAGGCTGAGGAAGGATCCTTCCTCTTGGGTAAACACGCGAGTGTACTACAATGCCCAAGCTGTGGAGCATCCCTCTCAGGCTGTGTGCTCCTTTGCTCAATACCCTGAAGAACATTGTGCTTTTATGGTAAACTTGGATGAGAACTGCATTCCAAGAAGCTATGAAGAGGCAGTAATGGATAAGGAATGGAAGGAATCAGTTGGAGCTGAGGCAGGAGGAGCTATGATCAAGAATGATACATGGTATGAGAGTGAGTTACCAAAAGGGAAGAAGGCTGTGACTAGTAGATGGATCTTTACAATCAAGTATAAGGCTGATGGAACAGTTGAGAGGAAGAAGTCAAGAGACTGGTTGCAAGAGGTTTCACTCAAACTTATGGAGAAGATTACATTGAGACCTTTGCGCCAGTAGCTAAACTACACACAATCCGGATTGTATTAAGCTTAGCTGTGAACCTGGATGGGGCTTATGGCAAATGGATGTGAAGAATGCATTTCTACAAGGAGAGCTGGAGGATGAAGTGTATATGCATCCACCTCCAGGCTTGGAACACTTAGTAAAGAGAGGGAATGTGTTGAGACTGAAGAAAGCTATCTATGGACTGAAGCAATCACCAAGAGCTTGGTACAACAAGCTGAGTACTACTCTGAATGGCCGAGGCTTCAAGAAGTCTGAACTAGACCACACCCTCTTCACTCTCACTACTCCCTCAGGTATGATTGCACTCCTTGTGTATGTTGATGATATCATTATCACAGGGAGTGATAAGGAAGGTATCATAGCAACCAAGGAGTTCCTTAAATCCATGTTTGAGATTAAAGACTTGGGAGAAATGAAATACTTTCTTGGAATTGAGATATGTAGATCCAAGGAAGGTTTGTTCATGTCCCAAAGGAAGTATACACTTGATCTTTTGAAAGGTGCAGGGCTTATGGAGGCAAGACAGCAAGGATGCCTATGGAGGATGGCTACAAAGTCCCACGAGGGGGGGAGATTGAAGACAGCAAACCTTACCAGGATCCTAAACTCTATAGAAAACTAGTTGGTAAATTGATTTACCTTACCATAACTAGACTGACATCTGTTTTGCTGTGAATCAGGTGAGTCAACATATGCAAGTGCCTAAGGAGCATCACTGGCGCATGGTGGAGAGAATCTTGATGTATCTCAACGGCTCACCTGATCAAGGAGTTTGGATGGGTGCAATGGGAGCACTGAAGTGGTTGGATACTGTGATGCAGATTGGGCTGGTGATAGAGCAGACAGGAGATCAACCACAGGCTATTGCACATTCATTGGAGGCAACTTGGTTACGTGGAAGAGTAAGAAGCAGAAGGTGGTGTCTTGCTCAAGTGCAGAGGCTGAGTATAGAGCTATGCTGAAGCTTACCAACGAGCTGGTGTGGATCAAAGGTATCTTGAAGCATTTGGAGATTGATCAAGCCACGCCAATGACAATGCATTGTGATAACCAAGCTGCCATCCACATTGCCTCCAACTCGGTGTTCCATGAGAGAACCAAGCACATTGAAGTGGATTGTCACAAGGTGAGGCAGATGATCATCTTAGGAGTCATCCTGCCGTGCTACACAAGAAGTGAAGATCAGTTGGCTGATGTGTTCACTAAGGCTGCAAGACAGAAGACAATGGAGTCCATTCACATCAGGTTGGGCCTCACTGATGTTGGGAAGAGAAGGAGCTGATCCCCTTTGGCTGTGAGGTCTTTACTCTTTTTCCCTCATCAAGGTTTTATCCCAATGGGTTTTCCTTGGTGAGGTTTTTAATGAGGAAGATCTCATAGCTGTCCAAGCTTAGACTTTCACAAAGCTAAGCTTGAGGGGGAGTGTTGAAGAGAAGTCTTGAGAGGTTAAGAAGGAGCTTAGGAGGAATGGAGAAGGTTGGGTAAGGTGTGTCCGTACAAGGCAAGGCCGTACAAGGCCGTACTACTTGGCCGTACACACTTACCTCAGCTGCGGTTAAGTCAAGAGTTACTTGAGTGACTTACCGTGATAAGAAGAAGCACTGATCACTCACCTGAAGGATCAGACCGTTACCAAAGGAAGAAGGAGCGTGTGACAGCCTGTCTTGAGCTGGAAAGGAGAAAGCAAAGATGCCTCACACACGCGGTCACTCCTATTGGATAGTTCAAATGCATTCTTATCTTATCCTTTGACTCTACATGCTTGTAATCGAAACCCTAGAGTCTCTCTCACACTATATAATGTATCCTAATCTCATTAATGAAAGTTAGACAGTTCTAATCACTAAATCTCTCTACACATTTCACAATGATCCTCCATTAGTCTCATAATCTCTTACTCTTTCTTAATCTATCTCTTATTCTCTTATAAACTCAGATTCTACTTTACATTTCTCAAAAGTCATATTATGTAACTTTCATTGATGAAAAATCCAAATACACCTGGTTAACCTTAATTCCAACCAAAGATAGGGTACTTGATGCATTTAAAAATTTTCAAACCTATGTGACTAACCATTACAATGCCAAGATAAAGATTTTCAGGTCAGATAATGGAGGAGAGTACACGGGACAAGCATTCAAGTTACACTTATCTCAGTATGGAATTCTTCATCAAACAAGCTGTCCCTATACCCCACAACAGAATGGTGTGGCTGAGAGGAAGAACAGGCATTTGATGGAAGTAGCCAGGTCCATGATGTTTCAATCCAACGTGCCTAACAAGTTTTGGAGTGATGCAGTTGCTACGACTTATTATCTCATCAACAGGACACCTACTCTGATTCTTAAAGGGCAATCACCATTTGAGGTACTGAATCAGTACAAGCCCTCTCTAGAGCATATGAAGATCTTTGGACGTTTGTGTGTTTGTGATGGTGCCTGGAGAGATAAGAAACAAGCTAGAAGCTAAGAGTTCAAAGGCAATGTTTATTGGATATTCATCAAGTCAGAAAGGATACAAGTGCTATGATCCTAACACAAGGAGAGTGTTAGTATCTAGAGAAGTGAAGTTTGTTGAGGAAAAAGGATACTATGAGGAGCAGATTCAAGAAGATTTGAAAGATCTTACTTCGGATAGAGCTGAAACCTTGAGGATCATCCTAGAGGGTCTTGGAATCAGCATGAATCAAGGTGGGAGAAGCACAACTCCAGTACCGGATCATCAGACTCCCAATCTTGACCATGAAGGGGTGAATGAAACAAGAACTCAAAACCGTGAAGAGACAAGTAGAGAAGAGAGTTCTGGTTCTCATGATCAAGCTGTGGAATCAAATGCTCAACAAGAAGAAGCTGAAGAGAGTCAGCTAAGGGAAGAGGGAGCTGAAGCAAGTCAGCTAGGAGATGAAAGATCTGAAACAAGTGTGCTACCACAAGAAGAAGAAGAACAGGAGATGGCGCAAGAAGGGCCAGTGTTGAGAAGGAGTACAAGACTGAGAAAGGATCCTTCCAGTTGGGTAAACACAAGAGTGTACTACAATGCCCAAGCTGTGAAGCATCCTACTCAGGCTGTGTGTTCTTTTGCTCAATATCCAGAAGCACATTGTGCATTTATGGTAAACTTAGATGAGAATCACATTCCAAGAAGCTATGAAGAGGCAATGGAAGACAAGGAATGGAAGGAATCAGTAGGAGCTGAGGCAGGAGCTATGATAAAGAATGATACATGGTATGAGAGTGAACTACCAAAAGGGAAGAAGGCTGTGTCTAGTAGATGGATCTTTACAATCAAGTACAAGGCTGATGGGTCGATTGAGAGGAAGAAGACTAGACTAGTAGCAAGAGGGTTCACTCAGACATATGGAGAGGATTATATTGAGACATTTGCACCAGTAGCCAAGCTACACACTATTAGGATTGTTTTAAGCTTGGCTGTGAACCTTGGATGGGGATTGTGGCAAATGGATGTAAAGAATGCATTTCTGCAAGGAGAGCTTGAGGATGAAGTCTATTTGTATCCTCCACCAGGTCTAGAACATCTAGTGAAGAGAGGGAATGTACTGAGGCTAAAGAAAGCCATTTATGGGTTGAAGCAATCACCAAGAGCTTGGTATAACAAGTTGAGCACAACTCTGAATGGCCGAGGCTTCAAGAAGTCAGAATTGGATCACACTCTCTTTACACTCACGACACCCTCAGGTATGGTTGCTCTCCTTGTGTATGTGGATGATATCATTATCACTGGAAGTGATAAGGAAGGTATCAAAGCAACCAAGGAGTTTCTAAAGTCTATGTTTGAAATAAAAGACTTGGGAGAAATGAAATACTTTCTTGGAATTGAGATTTGTAGATCCAAGGAAGGTTTGTTCATGTCCCAAAGGAAGTATACACTTGATCTTTTGAAAGGTGCAGGTGCTTATGGAGGCAAAACAGCAAGATGCCAATGGAGGATGGCTACAAAGTACCAAGAGAGGGGGAGATTGAAGACAGCAAGCCATTTCATGATCCTAAACTCTATAGAACACTTGTTGGCAAATTGATTTACCTTACCATTACAAGGCCTGATATATGCTTTGCTGTGAATCAGGTGAGCCAACACATGCAGCTTCCCAAGGAACATCACTGGCGCATGGTGGAGAGGCTGTTGATGTATCTGAATGGCTCGCCGGATCAAGGAGTATGGATGGGGTGCAATGGAAGCTCAGAAGTGGTGGGCTATTGTGATGCTGATTGGGCAGGAGATAGAGCTGACAGGAGATCAACAACCGGCTATTGCACATTCATTGGAGGCAACTTGGTAACTTGGAAGAGCAAGAAGCAGAAGGTGGTGTCATGCTCAAGTGCTGAAGCTGAGTATAGAGCCATGCTGAAGCTTACAAACGAGTTGGTATGGATCAAAGGTATCTTGAAGCACTTGGAGATTGATCAAGCCACTCCAATGACAATGCATTGCGACAATCAAGCTGCCATTCACATTGCATCCAACTCGGTGTTCCATGAGAGAACCAAGCACATTGAGGTTGATTGCCACAAGGTGAGACAGATGATTGTGCTTGGAGTGATCTTACCTTGCTATACGAGAAGTGAAGATCAGATGGCTGATGTGTTCACCAAGGCTGCTAGACAAAAGACTATGGAGTCCATTCACATTAGATTGGGACTCATAGATCTTGGGAAGAGAAGGAGCTGATCCCCTTAGCTGTGAGATCTTTACTCTTTTTTCCCTCATTAAGGTTTTGTCCCAATGGGTTTTCCTTAGTGAGGTTTTTAATGAGGAAGATCTATCTCATGGCTGTCCAAGCTTAGACTTTCACAAACCTAAGCTTGAGGGGGAGTGTTAAGATGAGGAGAGTTAAGTGAAGAAGGGAGATGAGGCTTGAGTAGAATGAGGATAAGGAAGGCTATGAAGGTTTGGGAGCTTTGAGATCAACCAGTCCGTACAAGGCCGTACATGACCGTACAAGATGGGATCGACCAAAGCTCAACCAAACCTTACCTTGAGTTACCCAGGTTACTTAGGTAAAAAGGAGAAGTTACCTTAGCCTTTGTGGGATGGATCAGACCGTTGGAAAGGATAAGGGAGAGTCTTGGACAGGCTGTCACAGCTGGAAAGTAAAAGCAAAAGGCAGCAGCCAGCTAAAGATGCTTCACACGGATTGATCACCTCATTGGATGGTTTTGAATTAAGCCTTGACTCCACATGCTTATCTTATCCTCTTGTTTACGAAAACCCTAAGCTCTCTCTTCATATAAATATGTAAACTCTCTCATTAATATAATCAAGCAAGTTATGAGTCTCTCTTAGTCTTTTAGTCTCTCAATGGTTCTATACTAGACTCTTAATCTCATTTCATACTCAAATCTCTTCTAAATCACTTCTAGTCTTCTTATTCACTCAGATTACTCTACTCAATCCTAAAAGTGATATAATATGTCATTCAATCACTTGGAATGTGAAGCTTGCATCTTAGGGAAGCATTGTAGAACTGTTTCCCACATCAGAGACCATATTGCAAATTGCTTTGATCTTGTTCATTCTGATGTGTGGACAGCCCCTTGTATGTCTAGAGAAAACAAGAAGTACTTTGTGACATTCATAGATGAGAAGTCTAAGTATACATGGATCACATTGCTGCCATCTAAGGATAGAGTTTTTGAGGCTTTTGTCAACTTCCAAGCATATGTAACTAACCATTACAATGCTACTGTGAAGGTACTACGGTCTGATAATGGAGGAGAATACACCAGTCATGCCTTCAAGAATCACTTGGCTAAACATGGGATAGTGCATCAGACCAGTTGTCCTTACACACCACAGCAGAATGGGGTAGCTGAGAGGAAGAATAGGCATCTGATGGAGGTGGCTAGATCCATGATGTATCATGCTAATGTTCCAAAGAGGTTTTGGGGTGATGCTGTTCAGACTGCATGCTATCTTATCAATCGGATTCCAACTAAGGTATTGAAGAATCTGTCTCCTTTTGAGGTGCTGAACAAGAGCAAGCCATACATAGATCATCTGCGTGTCTTTGGATGCCTATTGTTAAGTTATGGAGATGATTAAGTGAGAAGCATGAAGGGATTAGAGAAGTGAGAGGAGATGAGACATGAAGGAGTTAGGATGGACTTGGGAGGAATGGACCGTACAAGGCCGTACATTCCGTACAAGGCCGTACATGATGGTAACTATAAGTTACCCGAGTAACTCATCCAGATGAAGCAAGCCGCGGGTAAAGTCTTGGGAACTTATCTGATCCATCAGACCGTTGAGGAAGGGGATAAGAGGCGCCTTGACAGACTGGCACAGCTGGAAAGGAAAAAGCTACTTTAGTCAAAGATCCCAAAGGCATCAAACGTGTGGGAGCCTTCATTGGATGGATTCAAACTCGGCCAGCCTTCTCCATTTGACTTCACATGCTTAGAGTCTCTGATTAGGTTTACGAAAACCCTTGTTGCTAGACTATAAATATGTAACCTCATCTCTTAATAAAGATTAGACAGTTCAGCTTATCTTTGCCTCCATGGCTTACTCTTAGACTTGTTCTCTAAACCTTACTCTCTACACTCATTTCTTCTCTAATCTCTCTTAAACACTCAGATTACTCTTCATTACTCTAAAAGTCATATGGTATCAGAGCCAGGTTCATGAGAATCTGAGTTCTTGTTGAGGTTTGTATCAAGACAAATGATAGAAGCTAGGAGCTGGGCGTTGAAGATTCAAGCTTCAAGTCTTCTCCGGTGTGTTTTGGTCTTGTTGGTGTGATTACTACTCTCAGTCCAAGATTTAGCAAGCTGTTTACGTCTAGCTGCTTCAAGATGGATAGTGGGATGAAGATGAAGGTGGCGGTAGTGTTCAAGGGGAACAACTACCTAGTGTGGTCACGGATGGTGAAGACCGCAGTTGGGAGCAAAGGCTTGTGGGGACACATTACCTCTGGAACGGCCCCAAAGCCGGTTGCTCAAGAAGAAGACAAGGATGAGACAGCAAAGGATCCATTTGAGAGGTGGGAGCAGGAAGACATGATGGTGATGTCAGTTCTTCATGCTTCCTTAGAGCCGGCGATTCTGGATGCATACTGCTACTGTGAGACAGCAAAGGAGTTATGGGATACCTTAAAGAGGGTGTATGGAAACACATCCAACCTGAGTAGAGTCTTTGAGGTGAAGCAAGAGATCAACAACTTGACTCAAGAAGACATGGAGTTTACCAAGCACCTAGGAAGGTTCCGGTCACTCTGGTCCGAGCTAGAAATGTTGAGGCCAAGCACGGTTGATCCCAGTGAGCTAATCAAGAGGCGTGAGCAGGACAAGGTCTTTGGACTGCTCTTGACACTGAATCCGGCATACAGTGGGCTGATACAACACATGCTGAGAGATGATACTCTACCTGACTTGGAGGAAGTGTGTTCTAGGATTCAGAAAGAGCAAGGGTCGATTGGGTTGTTTGGGAAGAAGGGGGAGTTGTCTTTAGCTAACCAAGCCGCACAAGCTGAGCAAGGAGAGACTCCACAAGCTAACAGAGCCACGAATGGGAACTTTGAGGATAGGAGGTTCAATGGGAGCTGTGATCATTGCAAGAAGCAAGGCCACAAGAAGAGCCAGTGTTGGATACTCCACCCACACCTCAAACCGGCAAAGTTCATGAAGGAAAGGGAAGCTAGAGCACACATGTCTGACGGGTCAAGTGATGTGGGAACTAGCAAGGCTCAAGAAGGTGGTACAAGTGATGGCAAGTCTCTGGTGGCGTACATGGGAGCTCCTAGCAGCCGCAACAATGATCAGGACATCATAAGGAAGGCTGATATTGATGCACTCATCAAGATGTTCAAGGATAACGGTAACATCTATGGTTATTCTTATGGTGCTTCCATGATTGCTAGGACTGTAGGAGACTTAGATGGCATCACTAGAACTGATAGTATAGCTAGGTCTCTAAGAAATGCAAATAACTACAATGCATATAAGCCATCTAGTATACTCGCTCACCTTGCTAGTAATCAATCAACTAGACCTCTTATTGTAGATTCAGGTGCTTCACATCACATGATTAGTGATACTAAGTTAATTAAGAACATTGTGCCTACTAAGGGTCATGTGATGATTGCAAATGGTGATAAGGTTCCAATTAAAGGAATAGGAACACTTAAACTGTTTAGTAAAGACTCAAAAGCTTTCTATATGCCTGACTTTACTTCAAACTTATTATCTGTCAAGAAATGTGCAACTGACTTGCAATGCAATGTCATATTTAGTCCTAATGATGTGAAGTTTCAGGATATTGAAAGCAGCAAAGTGATTGGAAAAGGAGTAACAAAAGGAGACTTATATTTGCTTGAAGATCTTGCTCCTGTTTCTGATATTAGCTGCTCTTTTACTACTGCTTCTGTTCCTAGTTTAAATAAGAATGCATTGTGGCATGCTAGACTAGGACACCCTCATAATAAGGCTTTAAAACTGATGTTGCCAGGTGTTTCTTTTGAAAACAATGATTGTGAAGCTTGCATTTTAGGCAAGCATTGTAGAACTGTATTTCCAAACTCTTCTACGGTTTATGAGAAGTGCTTTGATCTTATTCACTCTGATGTATGGACTGCTCCTTGTTTATCTAGAGAGAATCATAAGTATTATGTCTCATTCATTGATGAAAAATCTAAATACACCTGGTTAACCTTAATTCCAACTAAAGATAGGGTGCTTGATGCATTTAAAAATTTTCAATCCTATGTAACTAACCATTATCAAGCCAAGATTAAGATTTTCAGGTCAGATAATGGAGGAGAATACATTGGACAAGCTTTCAAGCAACACTTATCTCAGTATGGAATTCTTCATCAAACAAGCTGTCCCTACACTCCACAACAGAATGGTGTGGCTGAGAGGAAGAATAGGCACCTTATGGAAGTTGCAAGATCAATGATGTTCCAAGCTAATGTACCTAAGAAGTTTTGGAGTGATGCAGTAGCCACGGCCTGCTATCTAATCAACAGGACTCCCACACTGATCCTGAAAGGGCAGTCACCATTTGAGGTTCTCAACAAACATAAACCCTCATTAGAACATATAAGGATCTTTGGGTGTTTATGTTATGTTTTGATACCCGGGGAGTTGAGAAACAAGCTTGAAGCTAGGAGTACTAAGGCAATGTTTATTGGCTACTCTACAACTCAAAAGGGATACAAGTGTTATAATCCAGACACAAGAAGGGTGCTGGTATCAAGGGAGGTGAAGTTTGTTGAAGAGAGAGGATATTATGAGGAGCAAAACAAAGAAGACTTGAAGGATCTTACCTCGGAGAGAGCCACTACCTTGCGGATCATCTTAGAAAGTATTGGGGTCAACGTGAGACAAGATCAGCAAGGACTTGGCAGTAACCCAGGATCTCAACCACCGAATGGTGAACGGTCAGCAGCTCCCACTTCTGATCATGGGGGGGAAAGGAGTGAACCAGAGATAACTCAAGAGAGTAGTGGCGCATCTGGTACACATGATCAAGATGTGGAAGTAAGTGAACAGGAAGATGGAGCTGAAGCAAGTCAGCTAGGAGAAGAAGAGGCAGTTGAAGTGTCTACTTCTGTACCACAAGAAAGTGGAGAAGAATCACAAGTGAAAGTAGAACCAGCATTGAGAAGAAGCACACGGATTAGGAGAGATGCTTCCAACTGGGTAAGCACGAGAGTGTACTACAATGCCCAGGCTGTGGAGCATCCTTCTCAAGCTGTGTGTTCCTTTGCTCAATACCCTGAAGAACATTGTGCTTTTATGGTAAACTTGGATGAGAACTACATACCAAGAAGCTATGAAGAGGCAATGATGGATAAAGAATGGAAGGAATCAGTTGGAGCTGAGGCAGGATCTTCACAATCAGTATGAGAGTGAGTTACCAAAAGGGAAGAAGGCTGTGACTAGTAGATGGATCTTCACAATCAAGTATAAGGCTGATGGAAAGGTGGAGAGGAAGAAGTCAAGATTGGTTGCAAGAGGCTTTACTCAAACTTATGGAGAAGATTACATTGAGACCTTTGCACCAGTAGCTAAACTACACACAATCCGGATTGTCTTAAGCTTAGCTGTGAACCTTGGATGGGGCTTATGGCAAATGGATGTGAAGAATGCATTTCTACAAGGAGAGCTGGAGGATGAAGTGTATATGCATCCACCTCCAGGCTTGGAACACTTAGTGAAGAGAAGGAATGTGTTGAGACTGAAGAAAGCTATCTATGGACTGAAGCAATCACCAAGAGCTTGGTACAACAAGCTGAGTACTACTCTGAATGGCCGAGGCTTCAAGAAGTCTGAACTAGACCACACCCTCTTCACTCTCACTACTTCCTCAGGTATGATTGCACTCCTTGTGTATGTTGATGATATCATTATCACAGGAAGTGATAAGGAAGGTATCATAGCAACCAAGGAGTTCCTTAAATCCATGTTTGAGATTAAAGACTTGGGAGAAATGAAATACTTTCTTGGAATTGAGATATGTAGATCCAAGGAAGGTTTGTTCATGTCCCAAAGGAAGTATACACTTGATCTTTTGAAAGGTGCAGGTGCTTATGGAGGCAAGACAGCAAGGATGCCTATGGAGGATGGCTACAAAGTCCCACGAGAGGGGGAGATTGAAGACAGCAAACCTTATCAGGATCCTAAACTCTATAGAAAGCTAGTTGGTAAATTGATTTACCTTACAATAACTAGGCCTGACATTTGCTTTGCTGTGAATCAGGTGAGTCAACACATGCAAGTGCCTAAGGAACATCATTGGCGCATGGTGGAGAGGATCTTGATGTATCTCAACGGCTCACCTGATCAAGGAGTATGGATGGGTTGCAATGGGAGCACTGAAGTGGTTGGATACTATGATGCGGATTGGGCTGGTGATAGAGCAGACAGGAGATCAACCACAGGCTATTGCACATTCATTGGAGGCAACTTGGTTACTTGGAAGAGTAAGAAGCAGAAGGTGGTGTCTTGCTCAAGTGCAGAAGCTGAGTATAGAGCTATGCTGAAGCTGACCAACGAGCTGGTGTGGATCAAGGGCATCTTGAAGCATTTGGAGATTGATCAAGCCACGCCAATGACAATGCATTGTGATAACCAAGCTGCCATCCAAATTGCCTCCAACTCGGTGTTCCATGAGAGAACCAAGCACATTGAAGTGGATTGTCACAAGGTGAGGCAGATGATCATCTTAGGAGTCATCTTGCCATGCTACACAAGAAGTGAAGATCAGTTAGCGGATGTGTTCACCAAGGCTGCAAGACAGAAGACAATGGAGTCCATTCACATCAGGTTGGGCCTCATTGATCTTGGGAAGAGAAGGAGCTGATCCCCTTTGGCTGTGAGGTCTTTACTCTTTTTCCCTTATCAATGTTTTATCCCAATGGGTTTTCCTTGGTAAGGTTTTTAATGAGGAAGATCTCATGGCTGTCCAAGCTTAGGCTTTCACAAAGCTAAGCTTGAGGGGGAGTGTTAAGTTATGGAGATGATTAAGTGAGAAGCATGAAGGGATTAGAGAAGTGAGAGGAGATGAGACATGAAGGAGTTAGGATGGACTTGGGAGGAATGGACCGTACAAGGCCGTACATTCCGTACAAGGCCGTACATGATGGTAACTATAAGTTACCCGAGTAACTCATCCAGATGAAGCAAGCCGCGGGTAAAGTCTTGGGAACTTATCTGATCCATCAGACCGTTGAGGAAGGGGATAAGAGGCGCCTTGACAGACTGGCACAGCTGGAAAGGCAAAAGCTACTTTAGTCAAAGATCCCAAAGGCATCAAACGTGTGGGAGCCTTCATTGGATGGATTCAAACTCGGCCAGCCTTCTCCATTTGACTTCACATGCTTAGAGTCTCTGATTAGTTTTACGAAAACCCTTGTTGCTTAGACTATAAATATGTAACCTCATCTCTTAATAAAGATTAGACAGTTCAGCTTATCTTTGCCTCCATGGCTTACTCTTAGACTTGTTCTCTAAACCTTACTCTCTACACTCATTTCTTCTCTAATCTCTCTTAAACACTCAGATTACTCTTCATTACTCTAAAAGTCATACCTATGTTATGTCTGGATTCCAGGAGAACAGAGAAACAAGTTGGAGGCAAAGAGCACTAAAGCAATGCTCATTGGGTACTCAGTAACTCAGAAGGGGTACAAGTGCTATGATCCAGCAACTAGGAGAGTGTTGGTATCTAGAGATGTTAAGTTTATAGAGGCAAAGGGTTATTATGAAGAAAAGAATTGGGAAGACTTGGAAGATCTGTCTCAAGAACCAAGAAACATGGCAGAGAATCTAAGGAACATCTTGGAAAGGCTTGGGGTAAACATGTCCCAAGAGAAGGTTAGAGAAGCTGAAAGAACTACCCCTCTTGATCATGAGGGGGGAAATGAGTCTGAATCAGGAGTGCAAGAGCAGCACCAAGGGGATTCAGGTCATCATGATCAAGATGTGACACAAGAAGTAGAGAATTTTCCTCAGGTGGATGAGCAGGGAGAGGTTCATGATCAAGAGGAGGTGAGTGAGACAGAAACAGAGGTTCAAGCAGAGGTTCAAGCTGAGGATCAGGTTCAGGCTTTGCGGAGGAGCACAAGGATAAAGAGGGATGCTTCCAACTGGGTAAACACGAGAGTGTACTACAAAGCCCAGGCTGTGGAGCATCCTTCTCAAGCCGTGTGTTCCTTTGCAGAATATCCAGAAGAGCACATGGTGTTTATGTGTAACTTGGATGAGAATGAGATACCAAGATCTTATGAAGAAGCTATGAAGCACAAGGTTTGGAGAGATTCAGTAGGAGATGAAAGGGATGCAATGATCAGGAATGACACTTGGTATGAGAGTGAGTTACCTAAAGGGAAGAAGGCAGTTTCAAGCAGATGGATCTTCACCATCAAGTATCTTGCAAATGGGAAGATAGATAGGTGCAAGACCAGGCTGGTTGCAAGAGGATTTACACAGACTTATGGGGAAGATTACATTGATACTTTTGCACCAGTGGCCAAGCTTCACACAATTCGAATTGTGTTATCCATTGCAACAAACTTGGAGTGGGATTTGTGGCAAATGGATGTGAAGAATGCTTTCTTGCAAGGTGAACTTGAAGATGAAGTATACATGCATCCGCCTCCTGGTCTTGAGCATCTAGTAAAGCCAGGGAATGTTTTGAGATTGAAGAAGGCAATATATGGGCTGAAACAGTCACCTAGAGCTTGGTACAGGAAGTTGAGTACAACACTCAATGGGAGAGGCTTTAGGAAGTCTGAACTAGATCACACTCTCTTCACCTTGACAGGACCTTCAGGGATCATTGTGATTCTAGTGTATGTGGATGATTTGATTATCACAGGAAGTGATAAGGCAGGGATTCAGGCCACTAAGGAGTTTCTCAAATCTGTGTTTGACATCAAGGATTTGGGAGAGATGAAGTATTTTATGGGCATTGAGATATGCAGATCAAAGGAGGGTTTGTTTATGTCTCAAAGGAAGTATACTATGGATATGTTGAAGGAGACTGATGTGCTTGGAGGAAAGATAGCTAAGACACCTCTTAAGGAGGGGTATAAGGTTCTGCGTGAGGGGGAGGTTGAAGAGAAGCAGTTGTTTGATGATGCTAAGCTGTATAGGAAGATGGTTGGCAAGCTGATCTACTTGACTATCACCAGACCTGATATATGTTTTGCTGTGAATCAAGTACGTCAGCATATGCAGGCACCAAAGGTACATCACTGGAAGATGGTTGATAGGATACTGAGGTATTTGAGTGGCACGCCTGGTCAAGGAGTTTGGATGGGTTGTAATGGCAGTACAGAAGTGGTTGGGTATTGTGATGCTGATTGGGCAGGAGATAGAGTGGACAGGAGATCAACTACTGGGTATTGTACATTCATTGGAGGGAACCTGGTTACTTGGAAAAGTAAGAAGCAGAAGGTCATCTCCTGTTCAAGTGCTGAGGCTGAGTACAGGGCTATGCTGAAGCTAACAAACGAATTGGTATGGATCAAGGGTATCTTGAAGCATTTGGAGATTGAGCAGAGTACTCCTATGACAATGCACTGTGACAATCAAGCAGCTATCCACATTGCTTCTAACTCAGTCTTTCATGAGAGGACAAAGCATATAGAAGTTGATTGCCACAAGGTGAGGCAGATGATTATACTTGGAGTGATACTGCCATGTTATACAAGAAGTGAAGATCAGCTTGCAGATGTGTTTACTAAGGCAGCGAGATTAAAGACAATGGAGTCCATACTATCAAGGCTTGGACTCATTGATCTTACTCCAAGGAGCTGAGCCCCTTAACCATGGAGTCTCCACTCTTTTTCCCTCATCATGGTTTTATCCCATTGGGTTTTCCTTGGTGAGGTTTTTAATGAGGGAGGTCTTCATGGTTTCCAAGCTTGACTTGTTCTACATGGTCAAAGCTCCATCTCTTCACTTCTTGGTCTTCATTATTGAGATGAAGACCAAGGAGAGACAGTAACTTTAGAGTTTTACTGTGGTAACTTTATTTTAACCACAGTAACTACTTGGGAAGTTATCTGATGAGATGAGAAGGTAACTTAGTGAAGAGAAGAAGGTAAACTTGACCAAAGAGGATAAGGAAGGATAAGGGAGCACTTTGACAGCCTGTATGATGCTGGAAAGGAGAGGATGCTTTTACACTAGTGCAAGCATGTGAGAAAGCACAGCCAAGTGATTCAAAAGGAGTTCCAGCCTGTCCTTTGACTACACATGCTTATACATTTCGAAATTCCTTGTTGCTCTCTCTTTATATACTTGTAAACCCTCATCAGTTATTAATTAATGGAGTTTTGAGTCTCTCTCTCTTTATTCTCTCTCTAATCTCTTAATCTCTTTAATCTTCTCATCTGATTATCCCTGATTAGTTGAATCATGCTCTAATACACAAAAGTGTATATTCATCTCAACACTCCCCCTCAAGCTAGACTAAGAGAACTTGTCTAGCTTGGAAACCATGAAGACCTCCCTCATTAAAAACCTCACCAAGGAAAACCCAATGGGATAAAACCGTGATGAGGGAAAAAGAGTGGAGACTCCATGGTTAAGGGGCTCAGCTCCTGGGAGTAAGATCAATGAGTCCAAGCCTTGATAGTATGGACTCCATTGTCTTTAATCTCGCTGCCTTAGTAAACACATCTGCAAGCTGATCTTCACTTCTTGTATAGCATGGCAGAATCACTCCCAAGATAATCATCTGCCTCACCTTATGACAATCCACTTCTATGTGCTTTGTTCTCTCATGAAACACTGAATTGGAAGCAATGTGGATAGCTGCTTGATTGTCACAATGCATTGTCATAGGTGTGGTCTGCTCGATCTCCAAGTGCTTCAAAATACCCTTGATCCACACTAACTCATTTGTAAGCTTCAACATAGCTCTATACTCAGCTTCAGCACTTGAACAGGAGATGACCTTCTGCTTCTTACTCTTCCAAGTAACCAGATTCCCTCCAATGAATGTACAATACCCAGTAGTTGATCTCCTGTCCACTCTATCTCCTGCCCAATCAGCATCACAATACCCAACCACTTCTGTACTGCCATTGCAACCCATCCAAACTCCTTGTCCATGCGAGCCACTCAAATACCTTAGTATCCTATCAACCATCTTCCAGTGATGTACCTTTGGCGCCTGCATATGTTGGCTCACTTGATTCACAGCAAAGCATATATCAGGTCTGGTGATAGTCAAGTAGATCAGCTTACCCACCATCCTCCAATACAGCTTAGCATCCTCAAACAACTGGTTCTCTTCAACCTCCCCCTCACGCAAGACCTTATACCCTTCCTCAAGAGGTGTCTTAGCTATCTTTCCTCCAAGCACATCAGTCTCCTTCAGCATATCCATAGTGTACTTCCTTTGAGACATAAACAAATCCTCCTTAGATCTGCATATCTCAATCCCCAAAAAATACTTCATCTCTCCCAAATCCTTGATGTCAAACACAGATTTGAGAAACTCCTTAGTAGCCTGAATCCCTGCCTTATCACTTCCTGTGATAATCAAATCATCCACATACACTAGAATCACAATGCTCCCTGAAGGTCCTGTCAAGGTGAAGAGAGTGTGATCTAGTTTAGACTTCCTAAAGCCTCTCCCATTGAGTGTTGTACTCAGCTTCCTGTACCAAGCTCTAGGTGACTGTTTCAACCCATATATTGCTTTCTTCAATCTCAAAACATTCCCTGGCTTTACTAGATGCTCAAGACCAGGAGGTGGATGCATGTATACTTCATCTTCAAGTTCACCTTGCAAGAAAGCATTCTTCACATCCATTTGCCACAAATCCCACTCCAAGTTTGTTGCAATAGATAACACAATTCGAATTGTGTGAAGCTTGGCCACTGGTGCAAAAGTATCAATGTAATCTTCCCCATAAGTCTGTGTAAATCCTCTTGCAACCAGCCTAGTCTTGCGCCTATCTATCTCTCCATTTGCAAGGTACTTGATGGTGAAGATCCATCTGCTTGAAACTGCCTTCTTCCCTTTAGGTAACTCACTCTCATACCAAGTATCATTCCTGATCATTGCATCCCTTTCATCTCCTACTGAATCTCTCCAAACCTTGTGCTTCATAGCTTCTTCATAAGATCTTGGTATCTCATTCTCATCCAAGTTACACATAAACACCATGTGCTCTTCTGGAAATTCAGCAAAGAAACACACAGCTTGAGAGGGATGCTCCACAGCCTGGGCATTGTAGTACACTCTCGTGTTTACCCAGTTGGAAGGATCCCTCCTTATCCTTGTGCTCCTCCGCAAGGTCTCAACCTGTTCTTCAGCCTGAATATTCTCTTGTGCTTCCTCTCTTAAACCAGTAGGTTCTCCCTGCTCATTTCCACCTGACTGAGCTTCACTCTCTACTTCCTGTGTCTCCTCCTGATCATGCTGACCTGAATCCTCTTGGTTATGCTCCTGCTCCCCTGATTCAGATCCATTCCCCCTCTCATGATCAAGAGGGGTTGTTCCTCCAGCTTCTCCAGCTTGATTAGAAGGTCCTGTTCTTCCTGGTTCCTGATCTTGGGATTATCCTATCCCTAGCCTCTCCAACAACACTCTCAATGTTGTTGCCTTCTCTGATGGAGCTCTGGACAGATCCTCTAGGTCTTCCCATTTCTTCTCCTCATAATACCCTTTAGACTCAACAAACTTCACTTCTCTAGATACCATAACCCTCCTAGTTATTGGATCATAACATTTGTAGCCTTTCTGAGTGATTGAGTACCCAATGAACATAGCTTTAGTACTCTTTGCTTCTAGCTTGTTCCTTCTTTCTCCGGGAATCATCACATAACATAAGCACCCAAAGACTCTCAAATGATCAATGTGTGGCTTGGTCTTGTTCAGTACTTCAAAGGGAGACAGTTTCTTCAAGACACGGGTTGGCACTCTATTGATGAGATAGCAAGCAGTCTGAACAGCATCACTCCAAAACCTCTTAGGGACATTCATGTGGAACATTATTGATCTCGCAACCTCCATCAAATGTCTGTTCTTCCTCTCAGCCACCCCATTTTGTTGTGGTGTGTAAGGACAGCTAGTTTGTTGCACAATCCCATGCTTTGCAAGATGACTCTTGAAAGCATTGCTAGTGTATTCTCCTCCATTATCAGACCTCAGAATCTTCACAGTGGCATTGTACTGATTAGTAACATATGCTTGGAAGTTCATGAAGGCTTCTAGGACTCTGTCTTTGGAGGGAATCATGGTGATCCATGTGTACTTTGACTTCTCATCAATGAAAGTCACAAAGTACTTATGGCTGTCTCTAGACATACAGGGAGCTGTCCACACGTCTGAATGCACCAGATCAAAGCAATTCTCATATCTGGTTTCTGATGTTGGGAAGACAGTCCTACAGTGCTTTCCAAGTATACAAGCTTCACACTCCAAGTGATTGAACGCCATACTTGGTAGAATCAGTTCAATTGCCTTGGCATGAGGATGTCCCAGCCTTGCATGCCATGTGAGATTATCACACCTATCCGTTGTGCTGCTTAAACACACAGACTCCACAGGACTAGGCGCCTCAGTTGTTTGGAGATGATAGAGCTGATGCTTGCTGTCTCCTCTGCCAATAACCCTTCCAGTCTTCAAATCCTGGAACTCAACTTCATTTGGTCTGAAAACCACTTGACAATCCAGATCAACTGTAGCCTTCTTAACTGAGATTAGATTGGATGTAAACTGAGGTAGGTAGAAGGCAGTAGAGTTCTTCTCAAACAGCTTGAGGTTTCCCACTCCTTCTATTGGGATCCTGGTACCATTGGCTATCATGACACTCCCTGTTGTTGCTTTAACCTCACTGATTAGTCTCTTGTCACTGATCATGTGGTGTGTTGCTCCAGAGTCAATGATGATGGGTTTAGATGTGGATGCTTTGGCAGGAGCACCCAGACTCCGGGTCGTCGCCAAAGCATACACATGCTTAACCAACTCATCCCATTCCTTCTTTGTCACACACTCATCTGCCCTCTTGGTATCCATTCCTCTCATACCCGCACTGTCTCCTACTGTTTCTCCCATGTAAGCTGAGTATGAACACTCTCCTATAACCATCTGCTGAAGTACATCCTTGATTCTCTTCAAGATCACACTCATCCTGTCACTTAAGTGTTCAGACTCGCTATCCTTTCTCCATGCCCTTCTCTTCATTAACCACTCCTTAGAAAGTTTTCTCAACCTTCCCTTCTTACAGCTTGTACCTCCCTTCCATCTTTCTGGCTTCCTGTTCATTTCCCACACATCACAAGTATATTTAACAAGCTCACATACCTCTTCCATAAGAAAGCTGAAGATCACATCTTGCTTCCTCCTTTCTTGACAACATCTCGGATTTGATGTGTGTGCCTTCACCACATCTAACTCTGACCATACTTCTCTCAGCCTTCCCACAAGCTGATAACACTCATCCTTTCCTTGTCTCAAGCCGCGGATCACCCCTCTGTCCTCAATGGCTCTTACAAGCTTGGACTTGCCTAAAGTTGCTTCAATCTCACTCTTTGTAGTGTTTCCTTGAACAACTTCATTTCCCAGCTTCAGACCTCTTGTCTGACCTTCTTCAGTAGCCATTTCCATGAAAGGTTTCCCCTTTCCATGACTACTCCATAACCCACAGCTTTCCAAAGCTCTTTTGGCCCACCTTGACCACTCGCCATGCCTCTCCTCTTCAGTCTTCACAGTTGACTCAGGTCTGTGCTCCATATCCATGTTGAGATGATTTGGATTCACCAGAACCTCTCACGCCACCAAGATAATGAAACCCAGAAGTTAAGAACACCAAGAACACTCAAGATTTTTAAGAAAAAGGAATCACACTCCACTACAAGAAAACAAAACATTAACGACGGCGAAATTCGTAGTAAGTTCGTCGTAAAATCAGTTTTACGAGGAACTAGCGAGGAAACACGTTTCGTCGTTATTTGTTCGTCGTAACGCATATTTCCTCGCTAATTCGTCGTAAACTAACGAGAAAACATTTCCTCGTAAAGACGAAGCAAAGTATTCGTCGTAAAAACCACGTAACCCTTCCACGTAAGGGGGACGCTACATTTCCTCGTAAATACCTTGAAAACATTTCCTCGTAAATAACACGTAAATGTTTCCACGTCAAATACTCGTTAATCTTTCCTCGTAGTGTTGACGTAAATATTTTACTCGTTAATTCCTCGTAAAATTTCCACGTAAGGTTGTTGTAATTTAGCTACGAATTTACTTTGAGTTTATATTTTCCAGATTAAAAAAAAACAATGTCTTTAATTATTTAATAAAAATCTAATTTATAAATAATATTAAAAACGAAAATAATTTATACATAAATAATTTATGAATTTATAATACAACCAACGAAAAAAAAAAAAAACTAAGGGTCGTTCATCCCCGGTAGAATTCCTCACTCCTCCTCTCTACATCCGCGTCGGCATGTGTGACGGATGATGATTCGCCTAAAATTAACATCAACAATAATTAACAAATTCTATAAATCTAACTAAGTTCTCTACATTAACCACCTAATCAACACTAATTAACATAAAATCCGTAAAACTATCTAAATTTCCTACACTAACCACCTAATCTACCTAAACTAATCAAATTAGAGAGGAAATAGAGAGCGTACCATAGCTACAAAAGGGAGAGGAAGTTGAGACGAAATGGGAAGTGAGAACTCGCGTGTATATATAGGAAATTATGAAATGTCGTAAATTCCTCGTAAAGTTACGAGGAACTCGTGAGGCCCGTGTTTTTATTTACGAGGAACTCGCGAGGCCCGTGTTTCGTTTCCTCGTAACATCGTCGTTAATTTACGAGGAATTAGCGAGGCCCGCTTTTATTTTTACGAGGAATGAACGAGGCCCGCGTTTTTTTATTACGAGGTCTTTACGACGATTTCTGCTTACGTGGAATTAACGAGTGCCACGTTCTTTATTTTTAAGAATCGTCGTAAGTTCCTCGTTAATTTACGAGGAAATAACTACGTTTATGTTTAAATCCCTAAAATCCGAAACCCCAAACCCCTTCTTCCTTATCTTCCTTATCTTCTACTTCATATATTCCAAACCCCAACCCCATCCTCCCTTTAACCTCAATCTCTTCTATCCATTCCAAACCCCAAATTCTGAAACCACAATTCCTTAACTAATAATCTCAATCTCTTCTTTCTAATTCAAACCCCATTACAAAAATTAAATTATATAAATAGATTTCCATGATTAAATCCATCAAATCACATGCATTAAATCTGAAAATCAATCATATTAAAACACAAATACATCAATCAGATACATCGACATTCTCGTCATTACTAGAAACATCATCATTTTCATTAAACTCGTCTTCAACAGCTTCGTCCGTGGCATCGTCGGTAATATCTTCGTACTCATGATTATGCGGATCAATGAGAAGGATGTCATCAATTTGTTGTTCAGGTACCTCAACTTCATCTATCTGTTCTTCTTGCAATGGTGGTTCTTCTCCACTGATGATTTGTCCACGAGGTGTAACTTTGATCACGGCAAACCAATTTATTCCCGTTTCGTTTCCTCGTTACATCGTCGTTAATTTACGAGGAATTAGCGAGGCCCGCTTTTATTTTTACGAGGAATGAACGAGGCCTGCGTTTTTTTATTATGAGGTCTTTACGACGATTTCTGCTTACGTGGAATTAACGAGTGCCGCGTTCTTTATTTTTAAGAATCGTCGTAAGTTCCTCGTTAATTTACGAGGAAATAACTATGTTTACGTTTAAATCCCTAAAATCCGAAACCCCAAACCCCAACCCCAACCCCATCTTCCCTTTAACCTCAATCTCTTCTATCCATTCTAAACCCCAAATTCTAAAACCACAATTCCTTAACTAATAATCTCAATCTCTTCTTTCTAATTCAAAC
Organism: Brassica rapa; assembly: GCF_000309985.2. Lineage (NCBI taxonomy): Eukaryota > Viridiplantae > Streptophyta > Magnoliopsida > Brassicales > Brassicaceae > Brassica > Brassica rapa. The sequence goes on from NW_022610118.1 coordinate 23,774, forward strand.
CCCATTACATAAAATTAAATTATATAAATAGATTTTCATGATTAAATCCATCAAATCACATGGATTAAGTCTGAAAATCAGTCATATTAAAACACAAATACATCAGTCAGATACATCGACATTTTCGTCATCACCAGAAACATCATCATTTTCATTACTCGTGATTATGTGGAATTTAGTAAGGTAGCCGAAACAAAAAACGTGTTACAATTACAAAGTGGGTGGACTCGAAAATTCTTCGTTAAGTAAACGTAAACTATTTCCTCGTAAAGAAGATGCTACTTTTACGTCGAGCTTACGAGGAAACAGTTTTTCCTCGTAAAAACGAAGTTACCTTGCGTGGTTTTTACGAGGAAATCGTTTCCTCGTTATTTTACGACGAACTAACGTTGATTGTAAATTTCCTTGTAAGATTCTCGTAAAGTCAACGTAAATTTACGAGGACCAGTTTTTCTCGTTAATTTTCATCGTTAATCTTGTATTTTCTTGTAGTGCTCTCCCACTTTGCGCAACCTGGCTCTGATACCATATACACTTTTGTGTATTAGAGCATGATTCAACTAATCAGGGATAATCAGATGAGAAGATTAAAGAGATTAAGAGATTAGAGAGAGAATAAAGAGAGAGAGACTCAAAACTCCATTATTTAATAACTGATGAGGGTTTACAAGTATATAAAGAGAGAGCAACAAGGAATTTCGAAATGTATAAGCATGTGTAGTCAAAGGACAGGCTGGAACTCCTTTTGAATCACTTGGCTGTGCTTTCTCACATGCTTGCACTAGTGTAAAAGCATCCTCTCCTTTCCAGCATCATACAGGCTGTCAAAGTGCTCCCTTATCCTTCCTTATCCTCTTTGGTCGAGTTTACCTTCTTCTCTTCACTAAGTTACCTTCTCATCTCATCAGATAACTTCCCAAGTAGTTACTGTGGTTAAAATAAAGTTACCACAGTAAAACTCTAAAGTTACTGTCTCTCCTTGGTCTTCATCTCAATAATGAAGACCAAGAAGTGAAGAGATGGAGCTTTGGGGTTAATAGAGTGTTGAGGCTGAGACAGTAACTTTAGAGTTTTACCATGGTAACTTTTATCTTACCACAGTAACTTTGGAGTGGTAAGATAAAAGCATGGGAAGTTACCTTGAACCTATTTGGAGAAGGGATCACGTCCAAAGGGGAGCAAGGAGTGGTGTGGATAAGGTTTGGTCATTGCTGGAAAGGTGAAGCCACTTTACAGCCTGTCCAAGCATGTGAAGCATCTCAGCCTATTATCTGTATTGACCTCACATGCTTATAGGTCTGAGTTGAATTCATTGAACCTAGACATGAGTGTAATCTCTTTATCTCTTGTAAACATTCAGATGAATTAATCAATGGAGTTTTGAGTCTCTCTCTCTCTAGAATCTCTCTATTCTCTCTAAACTTTACTCTAATCTTCTCTGATTATTATTAAACACACTCTAAAACACAAAAGTGTATACCTGGTTGGTATCCTGTTGATCAGATAGCACGCAGTCATCACAGCATCACTCCAATACCTCTTGGGAACCCCTTTGTGGAACATCATAGACCGGGACACCTCCATGAGATGTCTGTTCTTCCTTTCAGCAACTCCATTCTGCTGTGGAGTGTATGGGCAGCTAGTCTGGTGAAGAATCCCATGTTGAGCAAGGTGATCACGAAATGCATGCCCAGTATACTCCCCACCATTATCAGACCTGAAAATCTTAATCTTGGCATGATATTGGTTAGTCACATAGGCTTGAAAAATTTTAAATGCATCAAGGACCCTATCTTTAGTTTTAATCAATGTTAACCAGGTGTATTTGGATTTTTCATCAATGAATGTGACATAATACTTGTAATCATCCCTAGACAAGCAAGGTGCAGTCCAAACATCAGAGTGAATTAAATCAAAGCAGTTTGCATAAAGAGTAGATGATCTTTGAAAAACAGTCTTATAGTGTTTACCCAAAATACAAGCCTCACAATCATTATTTTTAAACATGACACCTGGTAACATAATGCTTAAAGCCCTAACATGTGGATGACCTAGCCTAGCATGCCACAGAGCATCAGTACTTAATGAAGAAACAGAACTAAACGAGAAACAAGAACTAGAAATAGGTGCAAGGTCTTCAATCATGTAAAGATCCCCCTTGGTTGCTCCTTGCCCAATCAACTTACTGCTCTTAATATCCTGAAACTTAACATCATTAGGACTGAAAATAACATTGCATTGAAGATCAGTAGTGCATTTCTTAACTGATAAGAGATTAGAGGTGAACTCAGGCATGTAAAAAGCTTTTGAATCCTTATTAAACAAGTTCAGTTTACCAACGCCTCTAGTGGGAATTCTATCTCCATTTGCAATCATAACATGACCAAGTGCAGGTTCTATGTCTTTTATCAGATTGTTATCACTAATCATGTGATGAGATGCACCAGAATCAATTATCAATGGTTTATGCAAGCTCCTAGCAGTATTGATTCTAGATGTTTCATTTTCAGCTTTCAGGCTCTTAACTACTCCTAACAATCTATCAGTTATGCTAGTATGAGCAGTAGCAGTACATGAGGTTTTAAAAATGTCTAACAGCTTATCAGAGATACTAGGTAATGTATGAGCAGAGTATGAGTATCCAAGAGTGTTGCCTAGCATTTTACCAGACTCCTTGAGGGCTCGGATGAATGCCTCAAAGTCAGCCTTGGTGATCACCTCCTGAGAAGTTAGAGCCCTGCCTTCACTTTCACCCGCCTTGACATTTGGACTAGCCCCTGATGAGCCAGCACCACTTGCTTCAGCAGAAAGGTGAGCCTTAGCTTCTCTATCCTTGTTGAACTTGCTCGGCCTGAGGTGTGGATGTAGGATCCAGCACTGACTCTTCTTATGCCCCTGCCGCTTGCAATGCTCACAGCTTCCCTCATACTTCTCATACTTCCTTCCATCTCCACGGTACGCTGCCTTGTTTGCTTGCGCCTCTTCCGCTTTATGAGCCGTGTATACACTTTTGTGTATTAGAGCATGATGCAACCAATCAGGGATAATCAGATGAAAAGATTAAAGAGATTAAGAAATTTTAGTGAGAGAATAAAGAGAGAATAAAGAGAGAGACTCAAAACTCCATTAATTAATAACTGATAAGGTTTACAAGTATTAATAGAGAGAGTAACAAGGAAATTCGAAATGGATAAGCATGTGTAGTCAAAGGACAGGCTAGAACTCCTTTTGAATCACTTGGCTGTGCTTTCTCACATGCTTGCACTAGTGTAAAAGCAACTTCTCCTTTCCAGCATCATACAGGCTGTCAAAGTGCTCCCTTATCCTTCCTTATCCTCCCTTATCCTCTTTGGTCGAGTTTCCTCTCTTCTCTTCACTAAGTTACCTCCTCATCCCTTCAGATAACTTCCCCAAGTAGTTACTGTGGTTAAAATAAAGTTACCACAGTAAAACTCTAAAGTTACTGTCTCAGCCTCCTTGGTCTTCATCTCAATACTCCCCCTCAAGCTTGACCATGTAGAACAAGTCAAGCTTGGAAACCATGAAGACCTCCCTCATTAAAAACCTCACCAAGTAAAACCCATTGGGATAAAACCTTGATGAGGGAAAAAGAGTGGAGACTCCATGGTTAAGGGGCTCAGCTCCTAGGAGTAAGATCAATGAGTCCAAGCCTTGATAGTATGGACTCCATTGTCTTTAATCTCGCTGCCTTAGTAAACACATCTGCAAGCTGATCTTCACTTCTTGTATAGCATGGCAGAATCACTCCCAAGATAATCATCTGCCTCACCTTATGACAATCCACCTCTATGTGCTTTGTTCTCTCATGAAACACTGAATTGGAGGCAATGTGGATAGCTGCTTGATTGTCACAATGCATTGTCATAGGTGTGGTCTGCTCGATCTCCAAGTGCTTCAAAATACCCTTGATCCACACCAACTCATTTGTGAGCTTCAACATAGCTCTATACTCAGCTTCAGCACTTGAACAGGAGATGACCTTCTGCTTCTTACTCTTCCACGTAACCAAATTCCCTCCAATGAATGTGCAATACCCAGTAGTTGATCTCCTGTCCACTCTATCTCCTGCCCAATCAGCATCACAATACCCAACCACTTCTGTACTGCCATTGCAACCCATCCAAACTCCTTGTCCATGCGAGCCACTCAAATACCTCAGTATCCTATCAACCATCTTCCAGTGATGTACCTTTGGCGCCTGCATATGTTGGCTCACTTGATTCACAGCAAAGCATATATCAGGTCTGGTGATAGTCAAGTAGATCAGCTTACCCACCATCCTCCTATACAGCTTAGCATCCTCAAATAACTGGTTCTCTTCAACCTCCCCCTCACGCAAGACCTTATACCCTTCCTCAAGAGGTGTCTTAGCTATCTTTCCTCCAAGCACATCAGTCTCCTTCAGCATATCCATAGTATACTTCCTTTGAGACACAAACAAACCCTCCTTAGATCTGCATATCTCAATCCCCAAAAAATACTTCATCTCTCCCAAGTCTTTAATATCAAACACAGACTTGAGAAACTCTTTTGTGGCTTTAATCCCAGCCTTATCACTCCCTGTGATAATCAAATCATCCACATACACCAAAATTACTATGATCCCTGATGGTCCAACCAGTGTGAAGAGTGTATGATCTAGTTCAGACTTCCTGAACCCTCTCCCATTGAGAGTTGTACTAAGCTTTCTGTACCAAGCTCTAGGAGACTGCTTCAGCCCATATATAGCCTTCTTCAATCTCAAGACATTTCCTGGCTTCACTAGATGCTCAAGACCAGGAGGTGGAAGCATATATACCTCATCTTCTACCTCACCTTGCAGGAAAGCATTCTTCACATCCATCTGCCACAAATCCCACTCCAAGTTTGTTGCAATAGACAACACAATCCGGATTGTATGAAGCTTGGCTACTGGTGCAAACGTGTCAATGTAATCCTCTCCATATGTCTGTGTGAACCCCCTTGCTACCAGTCTAGTTTTCCTCCTATCAATCTGTCCATTAGGCAAGTATTTGATAGTAAAGATCCATCTGCTAGACACGGCTCTCTTTCCTTTTGGTAGCTCACTCTCATACAATGTATCATTTCTGATCATAGCATCAGCCTCATCATTCACTGAATCTCTCCATTCTTGAATCACCATAGCTTCTTCATAGCTTCTCGGAACATAGCTCTCATCTAGACTTATCATAAAGGCATAATGCTCCTCTGGAAACTCAGCAAAGGAACACACGGCTTGAGAGGGATGCTCCACAGCCTGGGCATTGTAGTACACTCTCGTGTTTACCCAGTTGGAAGGATCCCTCCTTATCCTTGTGCTCCTCCGCAAGGTCTCAACCTGTTCTTCAGCCTGAACATTCTCTTGTGCTTCCTCTCTTAAACCAGTAGGTTCTCCCTGCTCATTTCCACCTGACTGAGCTCCACTCTCTACTTCATGTGTCTCCTCCTGATCATGCTGACCTGAATCCTCTTGGTTATGCTTCTGCTCCCCTGATTCAGATCCATTCCCCCTCTCATGATCAAGAGGGGTTGTTCCTCCAGCTTCTCCAGCTTGATTAGAAGGTCCTGTTCTTCCTGGTTCCTGATCTTGGGATAATCCTATCCCTAGCCTCTCCTGTTGAGATGAGTTGAGACATTTGAGGTAAAGACACAAAGGAGTTGAGAACATAAAGAGAGCAAAGAGGTGAAGAGGAGGAATGGGTTGATCATCCGTACAAGGCCGTACAAGTGATCATCCGTACAAGGTAAAAGGGGTCAAAGTAACTATCCAAGTAACTCCCATGTACTGAGCTTAAGTTACACTCGGCCAAGACCTTATCCGAACGTTGAGAGGATAAGGGAGACGCGGCTTGACAGCTAGGACAGGCTGGCAAGAGCTGGAAAGGAAGAGCATCTAGTCTTGGATCAAGAAGATGCTCCAAACGTGTGAAGACACTCATTGGCCGGTTCAAATTAAAGCTTAGGCTCCTCTTTGACTCTACATGCTTACTTAGCTTTATGATTTCGAAAACCCTAAGTGTATGGACCTATATATATGTAATCTCATCCCTTAATAAAGATTAGACAGTTCTAAACAATCTTTCTCTTTACTCATTTCATCATGATTCTCCATTAGCCTCTAATCAGTCTCTTAAATCTCTTATTCTCTTCCTTAATCCTATTCTAAACTCAGATTAATCTTTATATTCCTAAAATTCATATGGTATCAGAGCCAGGTTGATTACAATCTGAGTTCTTTGGTAGCTCTCTTAAAGATTCAAGGTTGAAATCTTTGAGAGGTCTAGTGAGTGCGTTGAAGGTTTCTTTGAAGTTCCAAGCTCAAGGTCGATTCTTTGTGACTTGGTGATACTTTGAGGGTTCATTTGAGGACTCAAGAGTGAAGGTGTGTTCTGGAGAGCTGTGTGAGTTCTCAGTACAAGATCTAGTCTTTTGTTCAAGCTGTAGACGTCAAGCTGTTCAGAATGGAGAGTGGCATGAAGATGAAGGTCGCGGTGACATTCAAGGGGAGCAACTACCTAGTCTGGTCTAGGATGGTGAAGACTGCTGTGGGAAGCAAGGGTCTGTGGAAGCATATCACATCTGGTGAGGCTCCAATGGCGATTACCCAAGGAGGTGATAAGGAGAGCCCCACGGAGAGTGATGTTGAGAAGTGGCAACAAGAAGACATGATGGTAATAACAGTACTTCATGCTTCATTGGAGCCAGCTATCTTAGATGCTTATAGCTACTGTGAGACAGCCAAGGAGCTGTGGGATACTCTGAAGAAAGTGTATGGGAACACTTCTAATCTGAACCGGGTGTTTGAAGTCAAGAAGGCAATCAATGGGCTCACGCAAGAAGACATGGAGTTTACTAAGCACTTAGGGAGGTTCCGGTCTCTGTGGTCTGAGTTGGAGATGCTGAGGCCAAGCACGGTTGATCCTGAGCTGCTGAATGAGAGGCGTGAGCAGGATAAGGTCATTGGGTTGCTACTCACGTTGAACCCAAGCTACAATGGCCTTATCCAACATATGCTGAGGTCTGAGAAACTACCTGATCTTGAGGAAGTGTGTGCGCAGATACAGAAGGAGCAGGGCTCAATGGGCTTGTTTGGAGGCAAGGGAGACTTGTCTCTTGCAAATGCTGCGCAATCTGACCGAGAAGAGACTCCACAAGCCAACAAAGCCACACACAACAAGTTTGAAGACAGGAAGTTCAATGGAAGCTGTGATCATTGCAAGAAGCATGGACACAAGAAGAGTCAGTGCTGGATACTCCATCCCCACTTGAAGCCAGCCAAGTTCATGAAGGAGAGAGAAGCTAGAGCTCACATGACTGAAGGAACAAGTGGAGCAGGGCCATCTAACCGAGCTACTGAAGTGGAGAACCGTGAAGGTGATGGCAAGGCTTTGGTGACCTATACTGGAGCTATCAACCCCCGAGGCAATGATCTCTTCATCAGGAGATCCGAGATGGATGCACTCATCAAAATGCTCAAGGATAATGGTAACATTCATGGGTATTCATTTGGTGCATCTATGATTGCTATAACTATACAAATGACTCCTAATGTGGCTGAGATTGCTAGGATTGATAGTAAGACTGGAATTGAACATTGCATTGATAGAAATGCTAGGATGAATGCATATAGATCACCAATTAGTATCTGCCATAGTGCTAGCAATACATCCAAACCATTGATTATAGATTCTGGTGCATCTCATCATATGATTAGTGACACCAACTTGATTAAAGATATAGAACCTACTAATGGATGTGTGATGATTGCAAATGGAGATAAGATATCCATCAAGGGTATAGGAAACTTGAAGCTATTTGATAAGAACACTAGAGCATTTTATATTCCGGAATTCACATCAAACCTACTTTCAGTTAAGAAATGCACTACTGATTTGAATTGCAATGTTATATTCAGTCCTAATGATGTGAAGTTTCAGGATATTGAGAGCAGCCAATTGATTGGAAAAGGAGTTACAAAGGGAGACTTATACATGCTTGAGAAGCTTGATCATGTTTCCAATTATAACTGCTCATTTACTTCTGCTTCTAGTTTGAATAAAAATGCATTGTGGCATGCTAGATTAGGACATCCACATGGGAGAGCTTTAAGCTTAATGTTACCAGGTGTTGTTTTCGAAAATAAGAATTGTGAAGCTTGCATTTTAGGCAAGCATTGTAAGAATGTTTTTCCAAGAACATCTACTGTTTATGAAAGTTGCTTTGATTTAATTCACACTGATGTTTGGACTGCACCTAGCTTATCTAGAGATAATCATAAGTACTTTGTCACATTCATTGATGAAAAATCTATATACACCTGGTTAACACTAATCCCATCAAAAGATAGGGTGATAGATGCATTCAAGAACTTTCAAGCTTTTGTGACTAACCATTATCATGCTAAGATTAAAATTTTGGATCAGATAATGGAGGAGAGTACACAAGCTATGCATTCAAGAGTCATCTAGAGCATCATGGAATCCTTCACCAAACAAGCTGTCCTTACACACCTCAACAGAATGGTGTGGCCGAGAGAAAGAACAGACACTTGATGGAGGTGGCTCGGTCCCTGATGTTTCAAGCCAATGTACCTAAGAGGTTTTGGAGTGATGCTGTGTCTACTGCATGCTATCTGATTAACAGGATGCCCACAAAGGTGTTGAAGGATCAAGCACCATTTGAAGTTCTGAACAAGCGCAAGCCATCCTTGGAATACATGAGAGTCTTTGGATGCTTATGCTATGTTCTAGTACCAGGAGAGTTGAGGAACAAGCTAGAAGCAAGAAGCAGAAAGGCAATGTTCATTGGCTACTCAACAACTCAAAAAGGATATAAATGTTATGATCCAGAAGCTAAAAGGGTACTTGTATCTAGAGATGTGAAGTTTATTGAAGAAAAGGGATACTATGAGGAGAAGAATCAAGAAGACTTGAAGGATCTCACATCAGATAAGGCTGGAGTCTTAAGGATCATTTTGGAAGGTCTCGGTATCAAGATGAACCAGGATCAGTCCACAAGAAGTGGAAGTCAAGAAGAGAGCTCAAATGAACCAAGTAGAGCTGCTCAAACACCTCACCTTGATCATGAGGGGGGAAATGAACCTGAAACTCAAGAAAATGGCCAAGAAGGTGTCGGCTTGAGTGAGGAAGGAGAAGAGATCAACTCAGGTTCTCATCATCAAGGTGAGCAATACCAAAGAGATGAAGAACATCAGAGTGAAGCACAAGAACCGAATGCACAAGCTGAACCGGTTCAAGAGCAAGAACAACCAGTATTGAGGAGAAGCACAAGGCTGAGAAAGGATCCTTCCTCTTGGGTAAACACGCGAGTGTACCACAATGCCCAAGCTGTGGAGCATCCTTCCCAAGTTGTGTGTTCTTTTGCTCAATACCCTGAAGAACATTGTGCCTTCATGGTTAACTTAGATGAGAATTACATCCCAAGAAGCTATGAAGAGGCAATAATGGATAAAGAATGGAAGGAGTCAGTTGGAGCTGAGGCAGGAGCTATGATCAAGAATGATACATGGTATGAGAGTGAGTTACCAAAAGGGAAGAAGGCTGTGACTAGTAGATGGATATTCACAATCAAGTATAAGGCTGATGGAAAGATTGAGAGGAAGAAGTCAAGGTTGGTTGCAAGAGGTTTCACTCAAACTTATGGAGAAGATTACATAGAAACCTTTGCACCAGTAGCTAAACTACATACAATCCGGATTGTATTGAGCTTGGCTGTGAACCTTGGATGGGGCTTATGGCAAATGGATGTGAAGAATGCATTCCTACAAGGAGAACTTGAGGATGAAGTGTATATGCATCCACCTCCAGGCCTGGAACACTTAGTGAAGAGAGGGAATGTGTTAAGATTGAAGAAAGCTATCTATGGGCTGAAGCAATCACCAAGAGCTTGGTACAACAAGCTGAGCACTACTCTCAATGGCCGAGGCTTCAAGAAGTCTGAACTAGATCACACACTCTTCACTCTCACTACTCCCTCAGGTATGATTGCACTCCTTGTGTATGTTGATGATATCATTATCACAGGAAGTGATAAGGAAGGTATCATAGCAACCAAGGAGTTTCTTAAATCCATGTTTGAGATTAAAGACTTGGGAGAAATGAAATACTTTCTTGGAATTGAGATATGTTGATCCAAGGAAGGTTTATTCATGTCCCAAAGGAACTATACACTTGATCTTTTGAAAGGTGCAGGTGCTTATGGAGGCAAGACAGCAAGGATGCCTATGGAGGATGGCTACAAAGTCCCACGAGAGGGGGAGATTGAAGACAGCAAGCCTTATCAGGATCCTAAACTCTATAGAAAACTAGTTGGCAAATTGATTTATCTTACCATAACTAGACCTGACATTTGCTTTGCTGTGAATCAGGTGAGTCAACACATGCAAGTGCCTAAGGAGAATCAATGGCGCATGGTAGAGAGGATCTTGATGTATCTCAACGGCTCACCTGATCAAGGAGTATGGATGGGCTGCAATGGAAGCACTGAAGTGGTGGGATACTGTGATGCGGATTGGGCTGGTGATAGAGCAGACAGGAGATCAACCACAGGCTATTGCACATTCATTGGAGGCAACTTGGTGACTTGGAAGAGTAAGAAGCAGAAGGTGGTGTCTTGCTCAAGTGCAGAAGCTGAGTATAGAGCTATGCTGAAGCTCACCAACGAGTTAGTATGGATCAAAGGCATCTTGAAGCATTTGGAGATTGATCAAGCCACGCCAATGACCATGCATTGTGACAACCAAGCAGCTATCCACATTGCCTCCAACTCGGTGTTCCATGAGAGAACCAAGCACATTGAAGTTGATTGCCACAAGGTGAGGCAGATGATCATCCTAGGAGTCATCTTGCCATGCTACACAAGATGTGAAGATCAGTTAGCGGATGTGTTCACCAAGGCTGCAAGACAGAAGACAATGGAGTCCATTCACATATGGTTGGGCCTCATTGATCTTGGGAAGAGAAGGAGCTGATCCCCTTGGCTGTGAGGTCTTTACTCTTTTTCCCTTATCAAGGTTTTATCCCAATGGGTTTTCCTTGGTAAGGTTTTTAATGAGGAAGATCTCATAGCTGTCCAAGCTTAGGCTTTCACAAAGCTAAGCTTGAGGGGGAGTGTTGAGATGAGTTGAGACATTTGAGGTAAAGACACAAAGGAGTTGAGAACATAAAGAGAACAAAGAGGTGAAGAGGAGGAATGGGTTGATCATCCGTACAAGGCCGTACAAGTGATCATCCGTACAAGGTAAAAGGGGTCAAAGTAACTATCCAAGTAACTCCCATGTACTGAGCTTAAGTTACAATCGGCCAAGACCTTATCCGAACGTTGAGAGGATAAGGGAGACGCGGCTTGACAGCTAGGACAGGCTGGCAAGAGCTGGAAAGGAAGAGCATCTAGTCTTGGATCAAGAATTAGATTTTGTGATTTAAAGAATGATTAAGTCTAATCTGAGAATTAAAGAGATTGGAGATTAAGAACAAGAGAGAGACTGAAGAGAGAGACTCAAAACTCCATTAATTAATTATGAGAGAGTTTACATCAGATATATACTAAAGGAAGAAGCATTTTCGAAATCCATCTAAGAGGATAAGATAAGCATGTGTAGTCAAAGACCAGGCTGTTAATCCCATGGCTTAGATTGCTCACATGCTTCTAATAGTGCTAAAGCACTCTTCTCCTTTCCAGCTAGTGACAGCCTGTCCAAGTCTCCTCTCTTATCCCTTCCCATACTCAGATCAAGTGTAGACAACCTAAGGTAACTTCTCCTTGCCATCCGAGTTACCCTGGTTACTATGGTAACTTCTTTAGTTACCACAGTAACAATAAAGTTACTGTGGTAACTCTCCAAAGTTACTGTCTGCTCCAAATCCCTTCCTCTCTCAATATATCAACTCTTTATTCTCTCATCTCAACACTCCCCCTCAAGCTTGACCATGTGAAACAAGTCAAGCTTGGAAGGACCATGAGATCTCCCTCATTAAAACCTCATTAAAGAAAACCCATTGGGACAAAACCTTAATGAGGAAAGAGTAGAGATCACATGATCAGGAGAGTGTATAGACTAGCCCTTAGGCGAGAGATCAATGAGTCCTAACCTGATGTGTATGGACTCCATTGTCTTTTGCCTTGCTGCCTTTGTGAACACATCTGCTAACTGATCCTCACTCCGAGTATAACAAGGTAGAATCACCCCAAGAATCATCATCTGCCTCACCTTGTGACAATCAACCTCAATGTGCTTTGTTCTCTCATGGAACACAGAATTAGATGCAATGTGGATAGCTACTTGATTATCACAATGCATTGTCATTGGCGTTGCTTGAATAATCTCCAGATGCTTCAAAATCCCTTTTATCCACACTAGCTCATTTGTAAGCTTCAGCATTGCTCTATACTCAGCCTCAGCACTAGAACAAGACACTACCTTCTGCTTCTTACTCTTCCAAGTGACCAAGTTACCACCAATGAATGTACAATAGCCTGTGGTTGATCTTCTGTCTGCTCGGTCTCCAGCCCAATCTGCATCACAATAGCCTACTACCTCAGTACTCTTGTTACATCCCATCCATACTCCAAGACCAGTAGTTCCATTCAGATACATCAAGATCCTTTCCACCATCTGCCAATGGTGCTCCTTAGGAACTTGCATGTGTTGACTGACTTGATTCACCGCAAAACACACATCAGGTCTAGTAATGGTAAGATAAATCAACTTCCCCACTAGCTTCCTATACAGCTTAGGATCATGGAATGGCTTGCTATCCTCAATCTCCCCCTCACGTGGAACCTTGTAACCATCCTCCATTGGCATCTTGGCTGTCTTTCCTCCATAGGCATCTGCTCCCTTCAAGAGATCAATCACATACTTCCTTTGGGACATAAACAATCCTTCCTTTGATCTGCATATCTCAATCCCAAGAAAATACTTCATTTCCCCCAAGTCTTTAATCTCAAAGCTTGCCTTGAGATACTCCTTTGTAGCCTTGATGCCTTCCTTATCACTGCCTGTGATGATGATATCATCCACATACACAAGCAACACCACAATACCAGATGAGGTGGTTAGGGTAAAGAGAGTGTGATCCAATTCTGACTTTCTGAACCCTCTCCCATTCAGTGTAGTACTCAACTTGTTGTACCACGCCCTTGGAGACTGCTTGAGACCATAGATAGCTTTCCTCAACCTCAACACATTACCCTTCTTTACTAGATGTTCAAGACCTGGTGGTGGATGCATGTATACTTCATCTTCCAACTCTCCTTGAAGGAATGCATTCTTCACATCCATTTGCCACAAATCCCACTCAAGATTCACAGCTAAAGATAATACAATCCTGATAGTATGAAGTTTAGCCACAGGAGCAAAGGTCTCAACATAGTCCTCACCATATGTCTGAGTAAATCCTCTTGCCACCAACCTAGACTTGCGCCTCTCTATTCTTCCATCAGGATGAAACTTGATTGTGAACACCCATTTACTAGTCACTGCCTTCTTCCCTTTAGGCAGCTCACTCTCATACCATGTTTCATTCTTAATCATGGCTCCGGACTCATCAGCAACTGAATCTCTCCACTCCTTTAAAGCTATAGCTTCTTCATATGTCCTTGGAATATAGCTCTCATCCAAGCTTACTGTGAAGACTGTATGCTCGTCCGGAAACTCTGCAAAGGAACACATAGCTTGAGAAGGATGCTCCACAGCCTGGGCATTGTAGTACACTCTCGTGTTTACCCAGTTGGAAGCATCTCTCTTCACCCTTGTGCTCCTCCTTAGCTCCTGAACTTGTTCTTCTTGTGGCTCTTGCCCATCTTCACTTGATTGAGCACCACTCTCATTTGACCCATTAGGATCTCCTTCCCACTCTCCACTCTCATCTGAGCCAGTAGACTCTCTTTGCCCATCTCCACTAGACTGAGCACTACTCTCTACTTCCTGTGTCACCTCTTGATTATGCTGGCCTGAATCTTCTTGATTTTGCACTTGCTCATGAGATTCAGTTCCATTCCCCCTCTCATGATCAAGAGGAGTTGTTCTTTCAGCTTCACTAGTCGGATTGGAAGACTCTCTTCTTCCAGATTCCTGATCCTGGGATAACCCTATCCCTAGCTTCTCCAACAGCACCCTAAGTGTTGTTGCTCTATCAGATGGAGCTTGAGACAAATCCTTCAGATTTTCCCACTCCTTTTCTTCATAATACCCTTTTGATTCAATAAACTTCACTTCTCTAGATACCATCACTCTCCTTGCTTCAGGATCATAGCACTTGTATCCCTTCTGAGTGATAGAGTATCCAATGAACATAGCCTTAGTACTCTTTGCCTCCAGCTTGTTTCTCTGTTCTCCTGGAGTCATGACATAGCATACACACCCAAATACTCGTAGGTGATCAATAAAAGGCTTGCTCTTATTCAGCACCTCAAATGGAGACAGATTCTTCAGTATCTTAGTTGGGACCCGGTTGATGAGATAGCAAGCAGTCTGTACAGCATCTCCCCAAAAACGTTTTGGGACATTTGCATGAAACATCATCGACCTAGCAACCTCCATCAAGTGCCTATTCTTCCTCTCAGCTACACCATTCTGCTGTGGTGTGTAGGGACAACTGGTTTGATGCACAATCCCATGCTTGGCTAGATGACTCTTGAAGGCATTGCTGATGTATTCACCTCCGTTGTCTGATCTCAGTACCTTCACAGTAGCATTGTATTGATTAGATACATATGCTTGGAAGTTCATAAAAGCTTCTAGCACCCTATCTTTAGATGGAAGCAATGTGAGCCATGTATACTTAGACTTCTCATCAATGAATGTCACAAAGTATTTATGGCTGTCTCTAGACATGCATGGAGCGGTCCACACATCCGAGTGAACTAGATCAAAGCAATGCTCATAAGTAGTCTCAAATGTTGGGAAAACAGTCCTACAATGCTTTCCTAATATGCATGCTTCACAATCCAGGTGATTGAATGACATATTAGGGATTATCAATTCAATGGCACGAGCATGAGGATGTCCTAATCTAGCATGCCAAGTAATACTATCAATCTTCTCAGCAGTACTACTCAAGCAAATAGAATCAAAGGGATTAGAGGTCTTAGCCAAGTCGAGGTGGTATAGCTGGTTCTTGCTGTCTCCTCTGCCAATGACTCTCCCAGTCTTCAAATCTTGAAACTCAACTTCATCAGGTCTGAATACTACTTGACAACCAAGATCAATGGTAGCTTTCTTCACAGATAATAGATTTGAAGTGAACTGAGGCATGTAGAAGGCAGCCGTGTCCTTCTCAAACAGTTTGAGCTTTCCCACTCCTTCTATTGGGATCATGGCACCATTAGCTATCATAACACTCCCTGTTGCAGCTTTGATCTCACTTATAAGCCTCCTATCACTGATCATATGATGACTTGCTCCAGAATCAATCACAATGGGTTTAGAAGCTCCGGATTGTATAGCATGCTTCTTGCTTGCTGCTAAGGCTTGTACATGTTCCATGAACATTCTCCATTCCTTCCTGGTGATGAGATCATCAGCTCCACTCCCTTTCTTCTGCTCTTTTAACACCCCACTGTCTTCTACTGATTCCCCCATGTAGGCTGAGTAAGAACACTCTCCCACAACTCTCTTCCTACCCTTTCCTATGTTGATAGAAGCTTTGGATAGCATTCTGCACCTCCTCCTCTTCCGGAAGCCCTCACTCCTACTCCCGGTTAGCCTCCATGAGCCCTCACTCCTACTCATGGTTAGCTTCTGGAAGCTCTCACTCCTACTCCCAGTTGGCTTCCATGAGCTCTCACTCCTACTCATGGTTAGCCTCTCATCATCTCTCATCATCTCATACGCCCTTCTTATAAGCACACAGATCTCTTTCATTTCAGGAAGCTGTTCCTCTCTTAGAACCATCTCCACCAGCCACCCATATGATGACTCCATGCTCGCCAAGAGCTTCAAGACCATTTCTTGCTCTTGTGTAGCATCCCCATCCACATGGGATCTCAACCCTTGTAGTTCAACCCACAAGTGTTGTAGCTTCCTCACATGGTTATTGAACTCTTCTCTTCCTTGTTTAACTCCACTGATCACCTTCTTGACTTCATACACTCTCCTAAGATTGATCTTGTTCTCATAAACATCTTCAATCTTCTCAAGCAGTGTACTTTCTTCAAGACTAAAGCAATTTCCATTTGTTTCTCTTGCTGTCTGATCTTTCTCAGCAGCTTTACCCTTCAAAGACTCTTCCTTCTCATGGTTTCTCCAAACTCCACACCTTTTCAGAGTTGTTTTCATTTGTGAGAACCACCCCCACTCATTCCCTCTCTCTTTCTTCTCTTCACGCCTTGTTGTACCAGATTGAAGCAGCTCCATTTTCTTTAGCCTAAATCTTCCCTCAAATACTTCTAACTCACACGCCCAGATCAACCACAAGCTAGACCCCTCTTTTGACCTTGTCAAACACCTAAAGGGACTCCCTTGAAGCTGACTCTCAAAAAGAAACACCAACATACACAAACTTGAGTTTCAAAGGATCTAGCTCTTGAAAACTCTCAAGAACTCTCAAGAACACTCAAGAACAATCAAGAACCTTTAGAAAAACGAAATCACTCTCTCCTTTTAAAGTAACCTGGCTCTGATACCATATTAGATTTTGTGATTTAAAGAATGATTAAGTCTAATCTGAGAATTAAAGAGATTGGAGATTAAGAACAAGAGAGAGACTGAAGAGAGAGACTCAAAACTCCATTAATTAATTATGAGAGAGTTTACATCAGATATATACTAAAGGAAGAAGCATTTTCGAAATCCATCTAAGAGGATAAGATAAGCATGTGTAGTCAAAGACCAGGCTGTTAATCCCATGGCTTAGATTGCTCACATGCTTCTAATAGTGCTAAAGCACTCTTCTCCTTTCCAGCTAGTGACAGCCTGTCCAAGTCTCCTCTCTTATCCCTTCCCATACTCAGATCAAGTGTAGACAACCTAAGGTAACTTCTCCTTGCCATCCGAGTTACCCTGGTTACTATGGTAACTTCTTTAGTTACCACAGTAACAATAAAGTTACTGTGGTAACTCTCCAAAGTTACTGTCTGCTCCAAATCCCTTCCTCTCTCAATATATCAACTCTTTATTCTCTCATCTCAACAGAAGATGCTCCAAACGTGTGAAGACACTCATTGGCCGGTTCAAATTAAAGCTTAGGCTCCTCTTTGACTCTACATGCTTACTTAGCTTTATGATTTCGAAAACCCTAAGTGTATGGACCTATATATATGTAATCTCATCCCTTAATAAAGATTAGACAGTTCTAAACAATCTTTCTCTTTACTCATTTCATCATGATTCTCCATTAGCCTCTAATCAGTCTCTTAAATCTCTTATTCTCTTCCTTAATCCTATTCTAAACTCAGATTAATCTTTATATTCCTAAAAGTCATATCTCCAACAACACCCTCAATGTTGTTGCCTTCTCTAATGGAGCTCGGGACAGATCCTCTAGGTCTTCCCATTTCTTGTCCTCATAATACCCTTTAGACTCAACAAACTTCACTTCTCTAGATACCCTAACCCTCCTAGTTATTGGATCATAACATTTGTAGCCTTTCTGAGTGATTGAGTACCCAATGAACATAGCTTTAGTACTTTTGCTTCTAGCTTGTTCCTTCTTTCTCCGGGAATCATCACATAACATAAGCACCCAAAGACTCTCAAATGATCAATGTGTGGCTTGGCCTTGTTTAATACTTCAAAGGGAGACAGTTTCTTCAAGACACGGGTTGGCACTCTATTGATGAGATAGCAAGCAGTCTGAACAGCATCACTCCAAAACCTCTTAGGGACATTCATGTGGAACATTATTGATCTCGCAACCTCCATCAAATGTCTGTTCTTCCTCTCAGCCACCCCATTTTGTTGTGGTGTGTAAGGACAGCTAGTTTGTTGCACAATCCCATGCTTTGCAAGATGACTCTTGAAAGCATTGCTAGTGTATTCTCCTCCATTATCAGACCTCAGAATCTTCACAGTGGCATTGTACTGGTTAGTAACATATGCTTGGAAGTTCATGAAGGCTTCCAGGACTCTGTCTTTGGAGGGAATCATGGTGATCCATGTGTACTTGACTTCTCATCAATGAAAGTCACAAAGTACTTATGGCTGTCTCTAGACATACAGGGAGCTGTCCACACGTCTGAATGCACCAGATCAAAGCAATTCTCATATCTGGTTTCTGATGTTGGGAAGACAGTCCTACAGTGCTTTCCAAGTATACAAGCTTCACACTCCAAGTGATTGAACGCCATACTTGGTAGAATCAGTTCAATTGCCTTGGCATGAGGATGTCCCAACCTTGCATGCCATGTGAGATTATCACACCTATCCGTTGTGCTGCTTAAACACAGACTCCACAGGACTAGGCGCCTCAGTTGTTTGGAGATGATAGAGCTGATGCTTGCTGTCTCCTCTGCCAATAACCCTTCCAGTCTTCAAATCCTGGAACTCAACTTCATTTGGTCTGAAAACCACTTGACAATCCAGATCAACTGTACCCTTCTTAACTGAGATTAGATTGGATGTAAACTGAGGTAGGTAGAAGGCAGTGGAGTTCTTCTCAAACAGCTTGAGGTTTCCCACTCCTTCTATTGGGATCCTGGTACCATTGGCTATCATGACACTCCCTGTTGCTGCTTTAACCTCACTGATTAGTCTCTTGTCACTGATCATGTGGTGTGTTGCTCCAGAGTCAATGATGATGGGTTTAGATGTGGATGCTTTGGCAGGAGCACCCAGACTCCGGGTCGTAGCCAAAGCATACACATGCTTAACCAACTCATCCCATTCCTTCTTAGTCACACACTCATCTGCCCTCTTGGTATCCATTCCTCTCATATCCGCACTGTCTCCTACTGTTTCTCCCATGTAAGCTGAGTATGAACACTCTCCTATAACCATCTGCTGAAGTGTTGAAATGAGCTGAGTATCCATTCCTTCTTAGTCACACACTCATCTGCCCTCTTGGTATCCATTCCTCTCATATCCGCACTGTCTCCTACTGTTTCTCCCATGTAAGCTGAGTATGAACACTCTCCTATAACCATCTGCTGAAGTGTTGAAATGAGCTGAGTACAATGTATGAGAAGGCACAAGGAGTTAAGAGACTGAAAGGGAATGAAGGGGTGAGACTTTGGGAGAGTTTGTGATCAGCCATAGCCGTACCATCCGTACAGAAGGAACTGGCCGTACACATCAAGGATGATCACAAACATTAACCAAAGGTGAAAGTTAAAATGAGGAGTTAGAGTGGTAAAAGGTGAATGCCTTTAGTCTTGGAGAAGAATCAGTCCGTTGGAGAAGGATAAGGCTCGCGGTGACAGCCTGTCTCATGCTGGAAAGGTAAAGCAAAAGCAAAGATGCCTTACACATGTGAGAACAGCCATTGGATCAATTCAAAATCGAGTCTAGCTTCTGTATTGACTTCACATGCTTTACCTTATCCTTAGAGTCTTGGAAACCCTTGTATCCTGAACTATATATTGTAACCTCTCTGATTAATAAAGAGTAACACGAGTTTATGAGTCTCTCTCTCTAGTTCATCATGATAATCTCATACACTTTCTCTTAAACACTCTAATCTCTCTTGAATCTCTCTTAGACTACTCAATACCTTTCTTATTCTCTAAAATCATATGGTATCAGAGCCAGGTTGGCTTTGGTATTGAGATCTTGTGTTCTTCACCTTCAGATAAAAGTTCTTTCTTGTGAGATTCTAAACTAAGTTCAAGCAAATCAAGATGGGAGGAAACAAGGTTATTACGGTTCCGATTTCACTCAAGGGTGGGGGAAACTACCTGTTGTGGTCTAGGCTTGTGAAGACAGCCATTGGGAGGCTAGGGTTATGGGGTCACATCACAGATGAAGCTCCAGCACCAGTGGCCAGTGAGGAAGAAGGTGGAAGAGAGCTCGCGGTTGCTGATGGAAAGAAGTGGATTCAAGATGACTTGATGGTGCTCTCTGTGCTGCAAGGATCACTTGAAGAACATCTCTTGGAAGCCTACAGCTACTGCGAGACTCCAAAACACCTGTGGGAGGTACTCCAAAAGACTTTTGGGAACGTTACCAATCTGAACCGTGTGTATGAGATCAAGAAAGCTATCAACACACTGGTACAAGATGGAGAGGAGTTCACCAAGCATTTGGGCAAGTATAGATCCTTGTGGTCTGAGCTTGAATCATTGAGGCCAAGCACGGCTGATCAAGAGCTACTCATGGAGAGGAGGGAGCAGGATCAGGTGTTTGGGTTGCTGTTGACATTGGATCCTCCGTTCAATGATGTGATCAAGCACATGCTGAGGATGCCAAGTCTTCCATCCATGGAGGAAGTGTGTGCGCAGCTTCAGAAGGAGGAAGGGTCTCTTGGTCTCTTCGGAAGCAAGGGAGACTTAGCTCTAGCCAACAAGGCTGAGGAAGGAGCGCAAGCTAACCGTGCAGCATACAAGACTGATGAGAGGAAGTATGGTGATGAGAGGAGGTTTGGAGGCAACTGTGATCACTGCAAGAAGCCGGGACACAAGAGGAGCCAGTGCTGGATCCTTCATCCCCATCTCAAGCCGGCCAAGTTCAACAAGGATCGAGAAGCCAGAGCTAACCTGTCTACTGAAGCAAGTGAAGCCGGTCCATCAGGAGCGGGCTCAAGTGCACAAGTGGGTGAAAGCGCAGGCAAGGCAATGGCAACTCACTACACGGCCGCAAAGAGTTTGGAGCATGAAGTGATCCGCAAATCTGACATTGATGCCCTCATCAAAGCTCTTAAGGAGTCTGGTACATTCGGAAACACTCTTGGTTACTCATATACTGCTCACATGATGCCTAGGAATGAGAATAGGTTGATAGATATCATTGAGAAATTAAAACTGAGAAATGAATCACCTAGAACTCATCTTGCTAGAGGCATAAAACCATTGATTGTTGACTCTGGTGCATCTCATCACATGATTAGTGATGATAGCTTGATCAAAAACATAGAACCTGCTCATGGACATGTAATGATTGCAAATGGAGATAGAATTCCCATTAAGGGTGTAGGAGACTTAAAGCTATTTGATAAGAACTCTAAAGCATTTTACATGCCTGATTTTACTTCTAATCTCTTATCTGTTAAAAGATGTACCAATGATCTACAATGCAATGTTATCTTTAGTCCTAACAATGTGACATTTCAGGATATTGAGAGCAATAAGTTGATCGGACAAGGAGTAACCAAGGGGGATCTTTATGTACTTGAAGACATTAACCCCATTTCTAGTTGTTTGCTGAGTTCTGTTTTAAGTAAAGGTGCATTATGGCATTCTAGGCTAGGACATCCACATGTTAGAGCCTTAAGCTTAATGTTTCCAGGTGTCATGTTTAAAAGTAATGATTGTGAGGCTTGTATTTTGGGAAAACATTGTAAGACTGTTTTTAAAAGATCTACTACTATCTATGATAAGTGTTTTGATCTTGTTCACTCTGATGTATGGACTGCTCCCTGCTTATCTAGAGATAATTACAAGTACTTTGTCACATTTATAGATGAGAAATCTAAATACACCTGGATAACACTCATTAAAACAAAGGATAGGGTTCTTGATGCATTTAAAAACTTCCAATCATATGTATCTAACCAGTATAATGCCAAGATTAAGATTTTCAGGTCAGATAATGGTGGAGAGTACTGGCAATGCATTCAAGAGTCACCTAGCTCAACATGGGATTCTACATCAGACAAGTTGTCCATACACTCCTCAACAGAACGGTGTGGTGAGTTGAGTTAAGCATATAAGTAAGAAGAGAAGAGGGGTTGAGGAGATGAAGAGATGAGGCAGAGTGGAGTTTAGAGAGAGCATGGTACGGACGTCCGTACAAGGCCGTACAAGCCGTACAGTCCGTACCATCCAAGCCTCGACCAAGACTTACCGTGCATTGCCCAAGTGAAATGGTAAACGCGGAAGAGTTACTCAAGAGGATAAGGATCAGAACGTTGAGAGGATAAGGGAAGAGCATGCCAGGCTGTGACATGCTGTAAAGAGAGGAAGCATGCGAGTCCCCTCATCCGTCCATCCCTAAAGCAACCTTTGACTCCACATGCTTCAATAGTGCCCATTTCGAGTCTTGGAAACCCTTGTAGCTCTCATATAAATATGTAACCTCACTCATTAATAAGATTATGCAGTTTGAGTCTCTCTAATCTCTTAGACACTATGATTCTCTCTTAGACTCTAAACGGCTCTATCTAGTCTCTTAATCTTTCACAAACTTCTCTTAATCACTTCTTAAACACTCTCTTTATTCTGATTACTCTAAGGATCTCTTAATCTCATATGGTATCAGAGCCAGGTTCATGTGAATCTGGGGTTTGATCTTTAGAGAGTTACAAGCTAACGGCTTTGAAGCTACACGCGAGTAGTCTTGAAGGTGTTGAAGCTGTGATACGTTCTAGTTGAAGCTGTGCTACGTTCTGTGTGTTTGCGTGATTCTAGACTCAAGGTTGGTGTGTACGAGATTCAAGATTCAAGTTTTCAAGTCAAGCAAAGATGGAACATGGGATGAACATGAGGATGAAGGTAGCGGTTACTTTCAAAGATAGCAACTACCTTGTGTGGTCTCGGATGGTGAAGACTGCGGTGGGAAGTAAGGGTTTGTGGGGGCACATCACAACAGGGGAGGCTCCGAAACTCATTACTCAGGGAGGAGATCAAGAAGAGGTCTCCAATGAAGCGGCTGTGGAGAAATGGCAACAAGAAGACATGCTGGTGATGACGGTTCTACACGCATCCTTGGACCCAGCTATCTTGGATGCCTACAGCTACTGTGAATCAGCCAAGGAGCTGTGGGACACGCTGAAGAAGGTATATGGGAACACTTCCAACCTCAGCCGTGTGTTTGAAGTGAAGCTAGCGATCAACCGTCTTGCACAAGAGGACATGGAGTTCACTAAGCACTTGGGGAGGTTCAGGTCCTTATGGCCAGAGCTGGAGATGCTGAGGCCGAGCACAACTGATCCAGATCAGTTGAATGAGAGGCGCGAGCAAGACAAGGTCTTTGGGTTGCTGCTCACACTGAACCCGGCCTACACTCAACTCATCCAGCACATGCTAAGGTCAGATAAGCTTCCGGACCTTGAGGAGGTGTGTGCGCAAATCCAAAGGGAGCAGGGATCTATGGGGTTGTTTGGAGGAAAGGGGGAGCTCTCTCTTGCCAATCAAGCAGCTGATGAGGACTCAACCGAGACTCCACAAGCAAACAAGGCATCTCACGGGAAGTACGAGGACAGGAAGTTCAATGGCAACTGTGATCATTGCAAGAAGCATGGTCATAAGAAGAGCCAATGCTGGATACTACACCCACACCTCAAGCCGGCCAAGTTCATGAAGGAGCGTGAGGGAAGGGCAAATGTGACTGAAGGTTCAAGTGGAGCTGGCACCAGCAAGGCGAGTGAAGCGGATGGGCTTGGAGGCAATGATGGGAATGGGAAGTCTCTGGTGGCTTACACAGGCGCCTCAAGCTCACGCAGCAATGATGACTACATCAAGAGATCAGACCTTGATGCTCTCTTCAAAATGCTAAAGGAAAACGGTAACACTTATGGTTATTCCTTTGGAGCTTCTATGATTGCATATAAGGATGATCACTTGATTAGAGAACTAGTAGAACGGTTAGAAGCTAGGAATGAGTATAGAAATGCTCACATTGCTAGAACTGATAGGATGCATCCATTGCTTAGTAATCTATGTCATAATGCTAAACGAGTAGGTAAACCATTGATTGTTGATTCTGGTGCATCACATCATATGATAAGTGATGAGAACTTGATTAAGGATATAGAACCTACGCGTGGGCATGTGATGATAGCAAATGGGGATAAGATATCTATTAGAGGAATAGGAAAGCTTAAGTTGTTTAACAAAGAATCTAGAGCTTTTTACATGCCTGAATTCACATCAAACCTATTATCTATGAAGAAATGTACTAATGATTTACAATGCAATGTTATCTTTAGTCCTAATGATGTGAAGTTTCAGGATATTGAGAGCAGCAGATTGATTGGGAAAGGGGTGACTAAGGGAGATCTCTATATGCTTGAAGAACTCACTTCTGTTCCTGATTATAGTTGCTCATTTACTTCTGCTTCTTTATTGGATAAAAATGCATTGTGGTATGCTAGAGTAGGACACCCTCATGTTAAAGCTTTGAACTTAATGGTACCAGGTGTTGTGTTTGAGAACAAAGATTGTGAAGCTTGTATTTTAGGCAAGCATTGTAGAACTGTGTTTCAAAAGTCTACTACCGTTTATGATAATTGCTTTGATCTAATTCATTCAGATGTGTGGACTGCTCCTTGCTTATCTAGAGATAGTTATAAGTACTTTGTCACATTCATTGATAAAAAATCCAAATACACCTGGTTAACCTTAATTCAGACCAAAGATAGGGTACTTGATGCATTTAGGAACTTTCAAACTTATGTAACTAACCATTATCATGCTAAGATTAAAATTTTGAGATCAGATAATGGAGGAGAGTACACAAGTCATGCATTCAAGCAACACTTATCACAGCATGGGATCCTACATCAAACAAGCTGTCCGTATACTCCACAGCAAAATGGAGTGGCTGAGAGGAAGAATAGGCACCTCATGGAAGTGGCAAGGTCTTTTATGTTTCAGAGTAATGTTCCAAAGAGATTTTGGAGTGATGCGGTTGCCACTGCTTGTTACTTGATCAACAGAACTCCAACCAAGGTTCTGAATGAGAAGGCTCCATTTGAAGTTCTGAACAGGTACAAACCAGCACTTGATTACTTGCGAGTCTTTGGATGCCTATGCTTTGTGCTCAAACCAGGAGAGATGATCAACAAGCTAGAAGCAAGAAGTACTAAGGCTGTGTTCATAGGATACTCAGCTACACAGAAAGGATACAAATGCTATGATCCTATAGCAAGGAGAGCACTTGTATCTAGAGTGTGAAGTTCTTGGAAGATAGAGGATACTATGAAGAAAAGAACCAAGAAGACCTGAAGGACTTAACATCAGACAAGGCCACCACCTTGCGGATCATCCTTGAAGGTCTTGGAATCAGTACATCCCAGGATCCAAGGAATCACGCAACTACACCTCCTGAAGTTGGTACACCATCCCACCTTGATCATGAGGGAGGAGAGGAGCATGAGGAACCTATGCAAGAGGCTAACCAGGATGAAGGAGGAGTAGAGAATGAAGGAGAAGAGAGCATAGGCTCTGATGGTCATGGTCATGATCATGGTGTGAGGCAAACACCTTCTCAAGATGAAGTGGTAGAAGAACAACATGAAGAAGAACCGGTTGTGCAGCCACTAAGAAGGAGCACAAGGATAAGGAAGGATCCTTCTAGCTGGGTAAACACGAGAGTGTACTACAATGCCCAAGCTGTGGAGCATCCTTCTCAAGCCGTGTGCTCCTTTGCTCAATATCCAGAAGAATATTGTGCCTTCATGGTTAACTTGGATGAGAACTACATCCCAAGAAGCTATGAAGAAGCAATCATGGATAAAGAATGGAAGGAATCAGTTGGAGCTGAGGCAGGAGCTATGATCAAGAATGATACATGGTACGAGAGTGAGTTACCAAAAGGGAAGAAGGCTGTGACCAGTAGATGGATATTCACAATCAAGTACAAAGCGGATGGAAAGATTGAGAGGAAGAAGTCAAGGCTAGTTGCAAGAGGTTTCACTCAAACTTATGGAGAAGATTACATAGAAACCTTTGCACCAGTAGCTAAACTACACACAATCCGGATTGTACTAAGCTTGGCTGTGAATCTTGGATGGGGGTTATGGCAAATGGATGTGAAGAATGCGTTTCTACAAGGTGAACTTGAGGATGAAGTGTATATGCATCCACCTCCAGGCCTTGAACACTTAGTGAAGAGAGGGAATGTGTTAAGACTGAAGAAAGCTATCTATGGGCTGAAGCAATCACCAAGAGCTTGGTACAACAAGTTGAGCACTACTCTGAATGGCCGAGGCTTCAAGAAGTCTGAACTAGATCACACCCTCTTCACACTCATGACTCCCTCAGGTATGATTGCACTCCTTGTGTATGTTGATGATATCATTATCACAGGGAGTGATAAGGAAGGTATCATAGCAACCAAGGAGTTTTTTAAATCCATGTTTGAGATTAAAGACTTGGGAGAAATGAAATACTTTCTTTGAATTGAGATATGTAGATCCAAGGAAGGTTTGTTCATGTCCCAATGGAAGTATACACTTGATCTTTTGAAAGGTGCAGGTGCTTATGGAGGCAAGACAGCAAGGATGCCTATGGAGGATGGCTACAAAGTCCCACGAGAGGGGGAGATTGAAGACAGCAAACCTTATCAGGATCCTAAACTCTATAGAAAACTAGTTGGCAAATTGATTTATCTTACTATAACTAGACCTGACATTTGTTTTGCTGTGAATCAGGTGAGTCAACACATGCAAGTGCCTAAGGAACATCATTGGCGCATGGTGGAGAGGATCTTGATGTATCTCAACGGCTCACCTGATCAAGGAGTATGGATGGGCTGCAATGGAAGCACTGAAGTGGTGGGATACTGTGATGCGGATTGGGCTGGTGATAGAGCAGACAGGAGATCAACCACAGGCTATTGCACATTCATTGGAGGCAACTTGGTGACTTGGAAGAGTAAGAAGCAGAAGGTGGTGTCTTGCTCAAGTGCAGAAGCTGAGTATAGAGCAATGCTGAAGCTCACCAACGAGTTAGTATGGATCAAAGGCATCTTGAAGCATTTGGAGATTGATCAATAAGCTGTGCTATTCACAAACTGGGAAACTGAAAGCAAGGGAGAAGAAAACACAAAGGTTTAAGTGAAAGAAAACTTGATAGATGCTAGGGTTGCCGACTTACACATATATATAGTGAAAGGCTTGGAACAGGCTCCAAGCATTTCGAAATCAAAGGAACAGGCTCCTCCAATTAATGTAGAAATAAAGACATAACTTAGATAGAGTTTTCAAAAATGAAAGACATAAATACTTAGAAATAAAAGATAGCATAAGGTTCTTCATGTGGTTTGGTCCGAGAGTATCAACTAGGTGATAAGATAGCGTAAGCTGTGCTATTCACAAACTGGGAAACTGAAAGCAAGGGAGAAGAAAACACAAAGGTTTAAGTGAAAGAAAACTTGATAGATGCTAGGGTTGCCGACTTACACATATATATAGTGAAAGGCTTGGAACAGGCTCCAAGCATTTCGAAATCAAAGGAACAGGCTCCTCCAATTAATGTAGAAATAAAGACATAACTTAGATAGAGTTTTCAAAAATGAAAGACATAAATACTTAGAAATAAAAGATAGCATAAGGTTCTTCATGTGGTTTGGTCCGAGAGTATCAACTAGGTGATAAGATAGCAAGACTATGGCCTCGTTAAAAACCTATCATTGCAAAACCCAATGGGACAAAAAAAATGATAGGAAAAGAGCACACATAGCTTGCTAGCCTAGATGATACTCAACTTGATGGTAAGATGGCTTGAATGGTGATAAGCGTATCTTGAAGTATCAAGCTTCCTCCAAGACATTCTTCTTGCTCCAAGGACTTCCTGATTAGTCCTCCAATAGCTTCTTTGAGTTTCCTAGCTCTGGCTCGAGTCATGGGACCTTTAGGAATGGTTAAGACCTCATCTTCTTTAGCTGGTTCATCTCTAAACTCGCCATCTCTATCTCCATCAGCTGGCTGGTCCATGATCATATCATCCCCTCCTTCTTGAAAAGGATTTGACCTCAAATCAGGTTCATCTGCAATAAAAGGGATCAAGTCAGTAACATTGAAGCTATTACTCACATCATACTTACCTTGGAGATCAATCTTGTAGGCATTGTTGCTGATCTTCTTTGTGATCTCAAAAGGTCCATCAATTCTTGGCATAAGCTTTGACTTCCTCTCATTAGGAAACCTCTCTTTTCTCAAATGAACCCAAACTTTATCACCCTCCTTAAAGACCATCTCACGCCTTCCTTTGTTGGCATGCTTGACATACTGCTTAGTTTTCTCTTCAATGTTGAGCCTAGCTTGCTCGTGAAGTTGTTTCACCATCTCTGCCTTCTTTTTGCCATCCAAACTGACCCTTTCACACTCAGGTAAAGGGATTAAATCCATAGGAGAGGTGGGATTGAACCCATAAACAATTTCAAAAGGTGAAAACTTAGAAGCAGAATGCACAGCATGATTATATGCAAACTCACAATGTGGCAGATAGTCTTCCCAAGATTTCAGATTCTTTTTAATGAATGCACGCAAGAGTGTTCCTAAAGTTCTATTAACTACTTCAGTCTGTCCATCAGTTTGCGGATGACAAGTAGTGGAGAACAACAACTTAGTGCCTAGCTTAGACCAAAGAGTTTTCCAAAAATAACTAAGAAACTTAGTATCTCTATCAGAAACTATGGTCCTAGGCATGCCATGTAAACGCACAATCTCCTTAAAGAATAGATTAGCTACATGTAAATGCATCATCAGTTTTGTGACATGCTATAAAATGTGCCATTTTTGAGAACCTGTCAACAACAACAAAGATGGAATCCTTCCCAGTTCTAGTTCGAGGCAATCCAACAATGAAATCCATAGATATTTCATTCCAAGGATGATAAGGAATAGGGAGAGGAGTATACAAACCGTGAGACTGAACTTTAGACTTAGCTTGCTTGCAAGTTGCACATCTCTCACATAGTTTCTCCACATCACTTTTCATCTGAGGCCAAAAGAAATGATCCTGCAAGGTTTTAAGAGTCTTTGCAATACCAAAGTGACCCATGAGACTCCCCCCATGTGATTCCCTAACAAACAAATCTCTCAAAGAGCAATTAGGTACACACAATCTATTATCATAAAAGAGGAATCCATCATGTCTAAAATAATGTCCAGCAGCAAATTTCTCACAAGAGTTATAAGCTTCTTTAAAATCTGGATCAGATTCATACATATCTTTAATTTGCTCAAAACCTAACAGCTTAGCATCAAGAGTGTTTAAGAGAACATACCTTCGAGATAGTGCATCAGCAACTATATTTTCTTTACCTTGTTTGTACTTGATGACATAAGGAAAGGTTTCTATGAATTCTACCCATCTTGCGTGTCTCATGCTGAGCTTGTTCTGTCCTTTCAAGTACTTGAGAGACTCATGATCAGTGTGTATCACAAACTCCTTGGGCCACAAGTAATGCTGCCAAGTCTGCAAAGCTCTCACCAAGGCATACAACTCCTTATCATAAGTTGCATAGTTGAGAGTGGCGCCACCAAGCTTCTCACTGAAATAAGCTATGGGTCTCTTTTCCTGCATCAAAACAGCACCCACTCCAATACCAGAAGCATCACATTCAATCTCAAAGGTTTTATTAAAATCTGGTAGTATAAGAAGAGGGGCGTGAGTAAGCTTCTCTTTAAGGCATTGGAAGGCAGTCTCTTGTGCTTCTCCCCACTTGAATCCGACTTCTTTCTTTATCACTTCAGTCAAGGGAGCTGCTATAGTGCTAAAGTCTTTAACAAACCGCCTGTAGAAACCAGCAAGGCCGTGGAAGCTCCTCACTTCACTTATAGTCTTTGGAATTGGCCATTCTTGAATTGCTCTAACCTTCTCCTGATCTACCTTTACTCCATCTGCACTCACAACAAAGCCTAAAAAGACCAAGTTATCCGTACAGAAAGTGCATTTCTTAAGATTAGCAAATAGCTTTTCTTTCCTCAAGACATCAAGAACAGTCCTAAGATGTTTTATATGCTCTTCTAAACTCTTAGAGTAGACAAGGATATCATCAAAGTATACAACCACAAACAAGCCTATGAAGGATCTAAGTACATGGTTCATCAATCTCATAAAAGTACTAGGAGCATTGGTTAATCCAAAAGGCATGACTAACCACTCATACAACCCATGCTTAGTCTTAAAGGCTGTTTTCCACTCATCTCCCTCTTTCGTTCTAATTTGATGATATCCACTCTTCAAATCTATCTTAGAAAAGACACTAGAACCATGCAATTCATCAAGCATATCATCTAATCTAGGAATAGGGTGGCGATACTTCACTGTTATGTTGTTGATTGCTCTACAATCAACACACATGCGCCAGCTCCCATCTTTCTTAGGCACAAGGAGCACAGGCACAGCACATGGGCTCATACTCTCACGGATATGGCCTTTCTCCATTAGTTCCTCAACCTGTCTTTGTAGCTCCTTGGTTTCCACCGGATTAGTCCTGTATGCTGGTCTGTTGGGAAGAGTAGCTCCTGGTACAAAGTCAATCTGATGCTCAATCCCACGAATAGGTGGCAAACCAATTGGATTATCTTCAGGAAATACATCTTCAAATTCCTGTAAAAGAGCTGACACCTCACTCGGATACTCCGGTGCAATATTAGTAGTAGTCAAGAGTGATTCCTAATAGATAAACAAAAGAATAGGAAGGTTAGAGCAGAGAGATCTTTTAACATCACCAGACTTGGCATAGAAGTTTAGTTGCTTTGTTGATTCAGCGGGAAGATCAATCTCTTTCTTCTTTTGTAGTTGGAGCTGATCAACCTGAACTTCCTTAGGAGTCATAGGCACAAGAACTGTCTTTCTCCCTTTAAACTCAAAAGTGTGCTTGTTGGCATACCCATCATGTATCACACGTCTATCTGATTGCCACGGCCTTCCAAGGAGAATGTGTCCAGCTTCCATAGGCAATACATCACAAAGAATCTCATCTTCATATTTACCAATAGCTAAGGGAACCATAACCTGAGTAGATACTCTCATCTCGCCCTCTTCATTGAGCCATTGGAGCCTATATGGTTTAGGATGCTTATGGACCCTCAAACCCAACTTTTTAACCATAGTCTCACTCGCAAAGTTGACACAACTGCCTC
Organism: Brassica rapa; assembly: GCF_000309985.2. Classification (NCBI taxonomy): domain Eukaryota; kingdom Viridiplantae; phylum Streptophyta; class Magnoliopsida; order Brassicales; family Brassicaceae; genus Brassica; species Brassica rapa. Next base: position 54,724 of record NW_022610118.1, read on the forward strand.
CATCCACAATAAGACTACAGACTTTTCCTTGCACTAGACATCTAGTATAGAACAGATTCTCTCTTTGCTCCATCTCTTCGGTCGTGCTTTGAAGACTCAAGGTTCTTCTAGCAACTAGCAACCTTCCAGCAACCGGGTTGGCAACATACTCCTCTTCTGAACTGTGATCTTCTTCGGCCTCTGTCTCCTCATCAGCAGATTCATATTCTCCATTGGCATGAAGGATCATCACACGTTTGTTGGTGCACTCATTAGCATAGTGCCCACGCCCCTGGCACTTAAAACACTTCACATCTCTTGCACGCGAGCTTGTAGCTTCCACTTTACCCTTATCTTTGTTGTAGATGCTACTAGACTTGGATTCTTCTTTTGGCTGTGGCTTGCTCTCCTTTTGATAGCTCGGTTTATCTTCCTTAGAGGTCTGGTATCTACTGGAACCATAGCTGCCACGCGCATAACTTCTTCTCTTAACTTGCTGTTCCACCAAGATGGCTTTGTGTAGCATCTCCTCTATCTCCAAGTAGTGTTGCATCTCCACTCTGTTGAGATGAGGAGATGAAGAGGTTATACATGGATAGAGGAAGGGATTTGGAGCAGGCAGTAACTTTGGAGATTTACCACAGTAACTTTATTGTTACTGTGGTAACTGAGTTAAAAGACTTGGGAAGTTACCTTGCATCCATTTGGAGAGTGAAACACGCCAGGAGGAGTCTGGATAAGCAAGGAGGAGTTTGGATAAGGTCTGGTCAAGGCTAGAGAGCTTTAGACAGGCTGGCACCAGCTGGAAAGCTAAAGCAAGATACCCAAGCATGTGAGGAACCTTATTGGCCAGTTTGAATCAAGCATCTTTGACTACACATGCCTCTTATCCTAGCTAGACTGAACCTGGACGAAATTATGTATCCCTAATCTATATGTGTTGTAAACTCTCTCATTAATCAATCTAATGGAGTTTTGAGTCTCTCTCTCTATTCTCTCACTAAAATCTCTTAATCTCTTTAATCTTTTCATCTGATTATCCCTGGTTAGTTGAATCATGCTCTAATACACAAAAGTGTATATGGTATCAGAGCCAGGTTGTGCAAAGTGGGAGAGTGTGATTCCTTTTTCTTAAAAATCTTGAGTGTTCTTGAGTGTTCTTGGTGTTCTTAACTTCTGGGTTTCATTATCTTGGTGGCGTGATAGGTTCTGGTGAATCCAAATCATCTCAACATGGAAATGGAGCACAGACCTGAGTCAACTGTGAAGACTGAAGAGGAGAGGCATGGCGAGTGGTCAAGGTGGGCCAAAAGAGCTTTGGAAAGCTGTGGGTTATGGAGTAGTCATGGAAAGGGGAAACCTTTCATGGAAATGGCTACTGAAGAAGGTCAGACAAGAGGTCTGAAGCTGGGAAATGAAGTTGTTCAAGGAAACACTACAAAGAGTGAGATTGAAGCAACTTTAGGCAAGTCCAAGCTTGTAAGAGTCGTTGAGGACAGAGGGGTGATCCGCGGCTTGAGACAAGTAAAGGATGAGTGTTATCAGCTTGTGGGAAGGCTGAGAGAAGTAGGTCAGAGTTAGATGTGGTGAAGGCACACACATCAAATCCGAGATGTTGTCAAGAAAGGAGGAAGCAAGATGTGATCTTCAGCTTCCTTATGGAAGAGGTATGTGAGCTTGTTAAATATACTTGTGATGTGTGGGAGATGAACAAGAAGCCAGAAAGATGGAAGGGAGGTACAAGCTGTAAGAAGGGAAGGTTGAGAAAACTTTCTAAGGAGTGGTTAATGAAGAGAAGGGCATGGAGAAAGGATAGCGAGTCTGAACACTTAAGTGACAGGATGAGTGTGATCTTGAAGAGAATCAAGGATGTACTTCAGCAGATGGTTATAGGAGAATGTTCATACTCAGCTTACATGGGAGAAACAGTAGGAGACAGTGCGGATATGAGAGGAATAGATACCAAGAGGGCAGATGAGTGTGTGACAAAGAAGGAATGGGATGAGTTGGTTAAGCATGTGTATGCTTTGGCTACGACCCGGAGTCTGGGTGCTCCTGCCAAAACATCCACATCTAAACCCATCATCATTGACTCTGGAGCAACACACCACATGATCAGTGACAAGAGACTAATCAGTGAGGTTAAAGCAGCAACATGGAGTGTCATGATAGCCAATGGTACCAGGATCCCAATAGAAGGAGTGGGAAACCTCAAGCTGTTTGAGAAGAACTCCACTGCCTTCTACCTACCTCAGTTTACATCCAATCTAATCTCAGTTAAGAAGGCTACAGTTGATCTGGATTGTCAAGTGGTTTTCAGACCAAATGAAGTTGAGTTCCAGGATTTGAAGACTGGAAGGGTTATTGGCAGAGGAGACAGCAAGCATCAGCTCTATCATCTCCAAACAACTGAGGCACCTAGTCCTGTGGAGTCTGTGTGTTTAAGCAGCACAACGGATAGGTGTGATAATCTCAGATGGCATGCAAGGCTGGGACATCCTCATGCCAAGGCAATTGAACTGATTCTACCAAGTATGGCGTTCAATCACTTGGAGTGTGAAGCTTGTATACTTGGAAAGCACTGTAGGACTGTCTGTTGAACTGAAGAGAAGATGGAGCTTGTACAATGATAGGGCAAGCTCTAGAAGATGTCTAGAAGAGTTCAATCAAGCTTCAGAAGTGTTCTGAAGAAGTTATCTTGTGAAGATAAGTCTAGGAAAGACTTAGACTGATCATGTGAGGGCTTTGAAGGAGTTAGAGAGAAGATGGAAGTGTGGTGCAAAGATAGGGCCAAGTCCAGGAGGGACTTAGAAAAGTATTTGGGCGAGTGTGCAAACTTAGGGACTGGCTGTACGGATTTGGTATGGACGTTGTACGGACCGTACGGATCCGTACGGACCGAGACATCCCGAAAGTTCACCAGTCAACCATTTGAGCACATTTGAAGTTGGTGCAAAAATAGGGCACTAGTGAAACTCTTAAGAGAAGAAGACAAAGGAGAGGCTGGCGAGTGACAGGCTGGAAAGGAGAGTCTCTTGCTGTAAAGTAAAAGCAAAAGGAGACCATGTATCTAGCAAAAGAAGTGGGCAGATTCATGGGAGCCTTTAGCTAGCCAATAAGGAGCCATCCTTCCCTTGACCAGATTCAAATGGACCAATTATCCATCAGGAACAGCACAGCCACGACCAAGACCATCTCTCCATCTCATCCATTCATTTAAATTCAAGTTATAACAGCCCTTAGATTTAGGTTTATGATTGCAAGTTGTAAAGAGCATATATAAGCTCATAAGTGATGTTTTGTAACTCTTAAGTGAGTAAGGGGGTTTCCCTTCTCCTTCTCTAATCTGAAACACTTTCTTAGTCTCTCTAGTCTCTCATCCTGAATCTCTATACACGTTCTCAGTCTTGTTACTAATCTCTTAAACACTTAGACACACAAACACTCATCAAACTTCCTTTCTCTCAAATCGCTTCCAAGCTCTCTCTCTTTACCCATTTGGGTTTCATACACACATACAACCTGAGTACTCTTAAATCTCATATGGTATCAGAGCCAGGTTCATTAGAACTTGGTTCCAGCTTCTGCTAAGCTCAAAGCTCACTCCCATGCCATTTCCAAACCAAGAAGAAGCTTCATGGTCATTTGGCTGTTCAACCTCTTCAAGAAGAAGGTGTGCTCATCAATGGCGTCCAGAAGCTGTTCTTGGTCGTTCTCCACTCTCTCATGGTCGTCCTGAAGAAAGAAGGCCATTGGAAGCATGTCCAAGCCATTCCCATTCACTGTCCAAGAAGAAAGGTGAAAGCTTTCAACTTGTACCTGGTATGGCGACTCAAAAATGAAGAGAGGAGGTGTCTTAGGCATGGTGGGTTCAAGAGAAAGGTCCATGAAAGAAGGAGATGTAGGAGTTGACACCAACAGCTCGGATCTTCCCATGTACTAAGGAGTTTCAAGGAACTAACACTAGTTCCTTGGCTGTAAGGAAATCTCTTTCTCTTGTATAAAGCTTGAGTGTATGAACAGGTTGTGATGTTGTGATGTGATTGGAAACCTGAGGATTGTTTAAAAGATTGCTAAAATGAAGTTGCTTTAGAATCTGTCCCAGGATACTTTAAGAGTCTTGTTTGGGTATTGAAATTGTTTAGTATGCTTAGCTCCGGTTCATAGTGATGCTTGTTGTGATTAATTAAATCTGCTTGCATACATGGAGTGAAACCGAATTTAAAGCTGTTGCATATAGTCTTGTGGCTGTCTTACATTGAAGTATTAGATTCATGTCTAAGTACTGAGTAAAGAAGCTCTTAAGAGTGCCTAAGTAACTTGTCTTGAATCTGTTAGGATCTTACTTGTACTTAGAGATTTAGCTTGCAAAGAATAGAACTTGATAATGCCTTGTGTCTATCTGTTGCATTGCTTGTGATATTGGGAATCAAACTTGATAATTTATTAATCAAGATTTGACATCAATACTATTGAAAATGGTTAAATGCTTAATGTCAGTTCTAAATTAACTTGTCTTGTTAAGATGATAGATTATATTATCTAATCATGCTTGCTTTCATGAGTTAGAAACTGATTAAGATTAATGCATACTGCCTTGTATTGTTGCATTTAGATTAAAATCTAAGTTGCATAAAATTGCCTAAATACTTTGACTTGAATCTGATAAGGTCTTGCTTAGTATTTAGAGAATGGTTGCTTGCATAGATAAGAACTTGACATTGTCTTGATTCTATCTAATGTTATAAAGCTTGAGACATTGGTGATCAAACTTGATGAAGTCAAGGATTGATCCCAATGCAATTGTGACTTATCTTTGCTAGAGTTTGAGTGATGTTTCAGGTTCACAAAAGGTGTTCCTAGTTCATCATCAAATCCGAGTTGAAAGAGAAAGAATGATGCCCATTGTGTGTACAATGGAGAGGTGTTACAAGAAGGGAGAAGCACAGATGGTTGTAAAACTCACTGGTGTTCTTCTTCTTAACATTGCAAGTACCTGAAGAAGAAGCTAACTGGGTCTAGGCAGTGGCGTGCCTATTCAGGAGGGTGCTCAAACTAAGACAGAGCACTCTTGGCTGTGTGAAGAAGAAGGCTACTCTATGAAGGCGGCTTCTATTGTGAGGTGATTGAAGAAGTAGCTGAAGCATCCACAAGCATTCCATCATGGTGGCAAATTCAGAAGGGTGATTGCAATAAGAGAAGAAGAAGAAGTGAGGATTCAAGTGGCAACGACCACTCCTCATCACCTTAAACAAGGGAGTAAACCTAGTCTCATCTATCTTAATATGTCTTGATAGGTTTATCTCCTGATTATACTAATTCCATTAAGAGTTTATAGCTTCTAAGTAGAATGTCTAGGCTAATTGCACTGAGATTGTTTTGCTGCTGCATTGTCTTATTGATAGTAAGTAATGTCTAGAGTCCCAGAATCTCATGTTCTGTTTATTGCATTGTCTTGAGTATTGTCATAGCTTGAATCTTCATGAATGTGTTGTAGAATTGAGTAGAATGTCTCTGCTGCTTGCATCATGATTGATAAGTTATTTTGCATACTTAGCATATCTCATACTGTCTAAGTTCAATCCTAGTGTTATCTGATGCTATTGCCTATGTTTAATCCATCAATGAAAGTCTTGCATCAATTAGAAATTGTCTAAGTTGCTTGCATCATTGGTTCTGATTGAAACTGTTGTGCAGAGCTTTAATATTACTCATGGATTGAACCTGTTGCATTCATATAGCTAATGCTTTAAGATTGTGCATTCATGTAGTAATGCATTTAAAAATGAGCCTAAATTGCAAATGTACTGATATAAGCTTTGCATTTAGAGAACTGTATAGAACTTGCATTGTCATTGTTAGAAATTGAAATCTGCTTGTCTTGACTCAGTCCAGTTCTGATTGTTGCTATGCCATAGTTAAATCCATCAGTGATGTATTATAAGCAAATAGTAGTATGTCTAAGCTACTTGAATCATTGGCTTTGATAAAACTAGTGAGCATAAGCATGAATTGAGTCACTCTTGTCGTCTTGATTGCATAAGTATCATCTAGACTTGTGTTCCATTTGGATTGAATCTGTTTCATTCATATAGTTAGTGTGTAACCTAATGCATTCATCTATTGTTGCATTTAAAAAAAAAAAAAAAAACAAAACTGAATTGATTGTCTTTGCTTGATTGTCTTGATTGTCTAGCTTGTCTCAAGTATCCTATATTATTGTGGCATTGGTGATCAAACAGGATGGATAATCTTGGTTTGATCCCAATGGGATGATCTGATCTTGCATTGAGTTGTGGTGGTGTTAGGTACACAAGGAATGTGATACATGAAACTCGCCAACAACCAAGAATGTAAAGACAAAGATCTTGTGCCATTGCATATCATCACTAGGACATGTTAGTCCATAATCTACAGGAAGTGTAGTGTGATTGAGTATGCAATGAGAGATGGCCATTGCATAATACCATTGGACATATCTAGTCCTTAGTCTACAGGAAGTGTAGCATGGGTCATTATGCAATGAGAGATGTGTCTTGTGAGACTCTCTATGGTGATTCAAACACCCTAATTCCTGGTTAAGGAAGAGAGAAAACTCACAAGAAGAAAGCTATCATAAAAGATGATAGTTATTAGACCATGGAGATGCATAGGATCATCACAAGCTTAGCTCCTTCTAGTCTTGGTTCTAAGCTTGAGGGGGAGTCTTAATGCATATGATCCATGGTCAGTAACAAGTCTTTGCAAAGGCTTCTACAAGGATCATCAACCGGACCAAGATAGTGGCGTGTCTAGGCAAGAGGCTGTTCAGAGCAGTCTTGGCGAGTGAAGAAGAACGCTCTCCATCAATGCGGCTTCAATGAGAGGTGATTGAGGAGAAGCTGATGAATCCATTCTGCCTTTCCAAGAAGTTGGTGATGCCATGAAGATGGTGCATTGGCCGAGTTAGGAAACTCACAAAAACACAAGGGAAGTTCCCTTAGACTTTTAAAACCTTTTTATTCATCTTATTCATTGCTTGTGCTTGAAAAGATACGTAAAATGATTATGATTGAATTGTGAGATTGTGTGCATCAAGTGTGATGCAGGATATTCATTTTCTTGTTTTTGATAGGTACTGATGCACCTTTGGGATAATGTATCAGGTACCATTGCTTGAGCCTCACTAAAGGTGTTCCTGGTCATTTCTAGCTTCTCTAAGGTGGCTGTGAAGTCTGTTGAGAGGGGGAGATTCAAACCAGTTCTATGAAGAGGGCAAGCCGTGTGTGAAGTGTTGATCAGCCTCACTGGTGTTTTGAAGATGATCTGGTCGTGTCCTAGCTTCTCTAAGATGGCTGAGAAGTCAGTTGAGAGGGGGAGACTTCAAACCGGTTCCATGAAGAGGTGAAGCTGAAGTGTGAAGTGTGCGCAAAGCTGTGAAGAGTTGCTGCACCTATTAGGCCGTGATCCAGAGCTTCTTGTGTCCAACCACACTGGTTCTAAGGCACAAGAGCTCACTGGCCAATCCCTAGGCTTTGGAGAGCTCTACTCTTTTTCCCTTGCAAGGTTTTGTCCCAATGGGTTTTCCTTGTAAGGTTTTTAATGAGGGAGACTCTTCAGAGTTCCAAGCTTGCTTAGGATCTCCTAAAGTCAAGCTTGAGGGGGAGTGTTGAACTGAAGAGAAGATGGAGCTTGTACAATGATAGGGCAAGCTCTAGAAGATGTCTAGAAGAGTTCAATCAAGCTTCAGAAGTGTTCTGAAGAAGTTATCTTGTGAAGATAAGTCTAGGAAAGACTTAGACTGATCATGTGAGGGCTTTGAAGGAGTTAGAGAGAAGATGGAAGTGTGGTGCAAAGATAGGGCCAAGTCCAGGAGGGACTTAGAAGAGTATTTGGGCGAGTGTGCAAACTTAGGGACTGGCTGTACGGATTTGGTACGGACGTTGTACGGACCGTACGGATCCGTACGGACCGAGACATCCCGAAAGTTCACCAGTCAACCATTTGAGCACATTTGAAGTTGGTGCAAAAATAGGGCACTGGTGAAACTCTTAAGAGAAGAAGACAAAGGAGAGGCTGGCGAGTGACAGGCTGGAAAGGAGAGTCTCTTGCTGTAAAGTAAAAGCAAAAGGAGACCATGTATCTAGCAAAAGAAGTGGGCAGATTCATGGGAGCCTTTAGCTAGCCAATAAGGAGCCAGCCTTCCCTTGACCAGATTCAAATGGACCAATTATCCATCAGGAACAGCACAGCCACGACCAAGACCATCTCTCCATCTCATCCATTCATTTAAATTCAAGTTATAACAGCCCTTAGATTTAGGTTTATGATTGCAAGTTGTAAAGAGCATATATAAGCTCATAAGTGATGTTTTGTAACTCTTAAGTGAGTAAGGGGGTTTCCCTTCTCCTTCTCTAATCTGAAACACTTTCTTAGTCTCTCTAGTCTCTCATCCTGAATCTCTATACACGTTCTCAGTCTTGTTACTAATCTCTTAAACACTTAGACACACAAACACTCATCAAACTTCCTTTCTCTCAAATCGCTTCCAAGCTCTCTCTCTTTACCCATTTGGGTTTCATACACACATACAACCTGAGTACTCTTAAATCTCATACTGTCTTCCCAACATCAGAAACCAGATATGAGAATTGCTTTGATCTGGTGCATTCAGACGTGTGGACAGCTCCCTGTATGTCTAGAGACAGCCATAAGTACTTTGTGACTTTCATTGATGAGAAGTCAAAGTACACATGGATCACCATGATTCCCTCCAAAGACAGAGTCCTAGAAGCCTTCATGAACTTCCAAGCATATGTTACTAATCAGTACAATGCCACTGTGAAGATTCTGAGGTCTGATAATGGAGGAGAATACACAAGCAATGCTTTCAAGAGTCATCTTGCAAAGCATGGGATTGTGCAACAAACTAGCTGTCCTTACACACCACAACAAAATGGGGTGGCTGAGAGGAAGAACAGACATTTGATGGAGGTTGCGAGATCAATAATGTTCCACATGAATGTCCCTAAGAGGTTTTGGAGTGATGCTGTTCAGACTGCTTGCTATCTCATCAATAGAGTGCCAACTCGTGTCTTGAAGAAACTGTCTCCCTTTGAAGTATTGAACAAGACCAAGCCACACATTGATCATTTGAGAGTCTTTGGGTGCTTATGTTATGTGATGATTCCCGGAGAAAGAAGGAACAAGCTAGAAGCAAAGAGTACTAAAGCTATGTTCATTGGATACTCAATCACTCAGAAAGGCTACAAATGTTATGATCCAATAACTAGGAGGGTTATGGTATCTAGAGAAGTGAAGTTTGTTGAGTCTAAAGGGTATTATGAGGAGAAGAAATGGGAAGACCTAGAGGATCTGTCCCGAGCTCCATCAGAGAAGGCAACAACATTGAGAGTGTTGTTGGAGAGGCTAGGGATAGGATTATCCCAAGATCAGGAACCAGGAAGAACAGGACCTTCTAATCAAGCTGGAGAAGATGGAGGAACAACCCCTCTTGATCATGAGAGGGGGAATGGATCTGAATCAGGGGAGCAGGAGCATAACCAAGAGGATTCAGGTCAGCATGATCAGGAGGAGACACAGGAAGTAGAGAGTGAAGCTCAGTCAGGTGGAAATGAGCAGGGAGAACCTACTGGTTTAAGAGAGGAAGCACAAGAGAATGTTCAGGCTGAAGAACAGGTTGAGACCTTGCGGAGGAGCACAAGGATAAGGAGGGATCCTTCCAACTGGGTAAACACGAGAGTGTACTACAATGCCCAGGCTGTGGAGCATCCCTCTCAAGCCGTGTGTTCCTTTGCTGAGTTTCCAGAAGAGCACATCGTGTTTATGTGTAACTTGGATGAGAATGAGATACCAAGATCTTATGAAGAAGCTATGAAGCACAAGGTTTGGAGAGATTCAGTAGGAGATGAAAGGGATGCAATGATCAGGAATGATACTTGGTATGAGAGTGAGTTACCTAAAGGGAAGAAGGCAGTTTCAAGCGGATGGATCTTCACCATCAAGTACCTTGCAAATGGGGAGATAGATAGGCGCAAGACTAGGCTGGTTGCAAGAGGATTTACACAGACTTATGGGGAAGATTACATTGAACTTTTGCACCAGTGGCCAAGCTTCACACAATTCGAATTGTGTTATCTATTGCAACAAACTTGGAGTGGGATTTGTGGCAAAAGGATGTGAAGAATGCTTTCTTGCAAGGTGAACTTGAAGATGAAGTATACATGCATCTGTTGAGATGAGGTAATAAAGAGTGACTACATTGATAGAGAAAGAGGATTGAGACAGACAGTAACTTTGGAGTTACCACAGTAACTTTGGTTTTACTGTGGTAACTAAGTTAAAGCTTGGAAAGTTACCTTGGCTCACATTGGAGAGTAAGCCACGACCAAGAGCTGTATGGATAAGGGAGGAGCAGTCTGGATAAGGTTTCCTCACAGCTAGAGAGGCTGGAGACAGGCTGTAAAGTAGACAGCATCTAGTAAAAGATGCCAAAGGGATCAAGCATGTGAAGACTCCCATTGGCTGCTTTTGGATGGCTCTCTTTGACTACACATGCCCTGAACCTCTACCTTATCTATTGATTTCGAAATTGATTGTCTCTCTCATATAAGTATGTTGTAAACCTCATCTTTATTAATTAATGGAGTTTTGAGTCTCTCTCTTTATTCTCTCACTAAAATCTCTTAATCTCTTTAATCTTTTCATCTGATTATCTCTGATTATTTGAATCATGCTCTAATACACAAAAGTGTATAGCATCCACCTCCTGGTCTTGAGCATCTAGTAAAGCCAGGGAATGTTTTGAGATTGAAGAAAGCAATATATGGGTTGAAACAGTCACCTAGAGCTTGGTACAGGAAGCTGAGTACAACACTCAATGGGAGAGGCTTTAGGAAGTCTGAACTAGATCACACTCTCTTCACCTTGACAGGACCTTCAGGGAGCATTGTGATTCTAGTGTATGTGGATGATTTGATTATCACAGGAAGTGATAAGGCAGGGATTCAGGCTACTAAGGAGTTTCTCAAATCTGTGTTTGACATCAAGGATTTGGGAGAGATGAAGTATTTTCTGGGAATTGAGATATGCAGATCAAAGTAGGGTTTGTTTATGTCTCAAAGGAAGTATACTATGGATATGTTGAAGGAGACTGATGTGCTTGGAGGAAAGATAGCTAAGACACCCCTTGAGGAGGGATATAAGGTTCTGCGTGAGGGGGAGGTTGAAGAGAAGCAGCTGTTTGAAGATCCTAAGCTATACAGGAAGATGGTTGGCAAGCTGATCTACTTGACCATCACCAGACCAGATATATGTTTTGCTGTGAACCAAGTGAGTCAGCATATGCAGGCGCCAAAGGTCCATCACTGGAAGATGGTTGATAGGATACTGAGGTATCTGAGTGGGACGGCTGGACAAGGAGTTTGGATGGGTTGTAATGGCAGTACAGAAGTGGTTGGGTATTGTGATGCTGATTGGGCAGGAGATAGAGTGGACAGGAGATCAACTACTGGGTATTGTACATTCATTGGAGGAAACTTGGTTACTTGGAAGAGTAAGAAGCAGAAGGTTATCTCTTGTTCAACTGCTGAAGCTGAGTATAGAGCCATGCTGAAGCTGACAAACGAGTTGGTGTGGATCAAGGGGATCTTGAAGCACCTAGAGATTGAGCAGAGTACTCCTATGACTATGCATTGTGACAACCAAGCAGCTATCCACATTGCCTCCAACTCAGTGTTTCATGAGAGAACAAAGCACATAGAGGTGGATTGCCATAAGGTGAGGCAGATGATTATCTTAGGAGTGATTCTGCCATGTTATACAAGAAGTGAAGATCAGCTTGCAGATGTGTTTACTAAGGCAGCGAGATTGAAGACAATGGAGTCCATACTATCCAGGCTTGGACTCATTGATCTTACTCCCAGGAGCTGAGCCCCTTAACCATGGAGTCTCCACTCTTTTTCCCTCATCAAAGTTTTATCCCAATGGGTTTTCTTTGGTGAGGTTTTTAATGAGGGAGGTCTTCATGGTTTCCAAGCTTGACTTGTTCCACATGGTCAAGCTTGAGGGGGAGTGTTGAGATGAGGAGATGAAGAGTTGATACATGGATAGAGGAAGGGATTTGGAGCAGGCAGTAACTTTGGAGATTTACCACAGTAACTTTATTGTTACTGTGGTAACTGAGTTAAAAGACTTGGGAAGTTACCTTGCATCCATTTGGAGAGTGAAACACGCCAGGAGGAGTTTGGATAAGCAAGGAGGAGTTTGGATAAGGTCTGGTCAAGGCTAGAGAGCTTTAGACAGGCTGGCACCAGCTGGAAAGCTAAAGCAAGATACCCAAGCATGTGAGGAACCTTATTGGCCAGTTTGAATCAAGCATCTTTGACTACACATGCCTCTTATCCTAGCTAGACTGAACCTGGACGAAATTATGTATCCCTAATCTATATGTGTTGTAAACTCTCTCATTAATCAATCTAATGGAGTTTTGAGTCTCTCTCTCTATTCTCTCACTAAAATCTCTTAATCTCTTTAATCTTTTCATCTGATTATCCCTGATTAGTTGAATCATGCTCTAATACACAAAAGTATATACACTCTATCTTGTATCTCACGGTTGAGTCCACCAAGAAATCGTGCCATAGTAGCTTCACTGTCCTCAGATACACAAGCTCTTAGCATAAGCAACTCCATCTCTTGAAAGTATTCCTCTACAGACTTTGATCCTTGTGTGAGCAGTCTCAACTTTTGATGAAGATCACAGTGATAATGACTTGGTACAAACCTCTTGCGCATCACAGCTTTCATCTCTGCCCATGTTTCAATGGGAAATTCACCATTGCGCCTCTTGTTTGTAACCAACTGATCCCACCAGCTCAAAGCATAGTCATTGAATTTGGTAGCAGCTACTTGAATCTTCTTAGTCTCTGAGTAATGCTGACAGTTGAAAACGAGTTCTATCTTCTTTTCCCACTCAAGATAGGCATCTGGATCAGCTTTACCATGGAAAGGAGGGATCTTAAGCTTTAGTCCAGATAGCTCATTGCGTCTATGCCTTCGACCCTCATTATCATGTCGAGATCTTCTACTGCTACGTCTTGAACCGGAGCTATGGCTACTTCTCTCATAGAAGTTATCAATCTCTTCTGATCCAGCATGCTCACGCTGACCTTGTATGTTTCTTCTTTGCTCACGTCTTGAACCAGATGCTTGTCCTTGCCCATCATTCGGTCTCTGATCATACTTCTCTTCCAGCAACTTCACCATCGCTTCCATCACTTGTTTGGTGATTGCTTCTTGCAACAACTTATTCCTTCGCACAAAGGTTTCATCATCCTCCTCAGACCCCATTGCTTCCTGATATACGAAAAACTTGAACCAGTAAGTAGTTCAAAAGAATTCAGAACTCAAGATTCAAATAAGGAAACAAAGTATTCAAACAAAGCGGCAAATGAAGATACTTGATCAACACGCGACGATTTGAATGCTATAACTTTCGAAATTGAAACAATAACAGATCAGATTCAACGGATGATGAAATGAGATAATCAAGTCCTGATCTATGATTCTAACAACAGATCGAGTCACACAATCACAAGAAACTTTCGGATCAAGCAAAATGATAACGTAATCGACAAGAATGTGAAAGGTTTTTGTTTAAAACTTGATCGAAATTCTTAGATCTATCAATATGAAACACGAAACAATCAGATCTAGCAATCCTGATAATGAAACAAGCAGATCAAATGAAAATAAACACACAAGAACCGATTGATCAAAACAAAATATGAATCGACAAAGAGTAGATCTTATGATCAAACAAGAGAGAAATCGAAACTCCCCTTCCAGAGTGCTCTGATACCACTTAATGAGATCCTAGGACCCTTCTATGGATGGTTTGGATAGATCCTTGCATAAACGAATCAAATACTCAAGTTTATCAAGGCTGTGGATCGAATGGTGACACAAGAGGCTGCGGAAAGGCTCCTTGATACTCCTAGACTTAGATCGGATATGACACACCTTTCTAAAGCCCTTGGGCGTTGGATATTACACACCAACAGACTGGATACTACACACCAGACACTCTCTTAACTCGTGAAAGCAAGGGAGAAGAAAACACAAAGGTTTAAGTGAAAGAAAACTTGATAGATGCTAGGGTTGCCGACTTACACATATATATAGTGAAAGGCTTGGAACAGGCTCCAAGCATTTCGAAATCAAAGGAACAGGCTCCTCCAATTAATGTAGAAATAAAGACATAACTTAGATAGAGTTTTCGAAAATGAAAGACATAAATACTTAGAAATAAAAGATAGCATAAGGTTCTTCATGTGGTTTTGGTCCGAGAGTATCAACTAGGTGATAAGATAGCAAGACTATGGCCTCGTTAAAAACCTATCATTGCAAAACCCAATGGGACAAAAACAATGATAGGAAAAGAGCACACATAGCTTGCTAGCCTAGATGATACTCAACTTGATGGTAAGATGGCTTGAATGGTGATAAGCGTATCTTGAAGTATCAAGCTTCCTCCAAGACATTCTTCTTGCTCCAAGGACTTCCTGATTAGTCCTCCAATAGCTTCTTTGAGTTTCCTAGCTCTGGCTCGAGTCATGGGACCTTTAGGAATGGTTAAGACCTCATCTTCTTTAGCTGGTTCATCTCTAAACTCGCCATCTCTATCTCCATCAGCTGGCTGGTCTATGATCATATCAATAGATAGCCTTCTTGAGTCTCAACACATTTCCAGGTTTCACAAGCTGCCCTAGGCCTGGTGGTGGATGCATATACACTTCATCTTCTAGCTCTCCTTGAAGAAAGGCATTCTTCACATCCATCTGCCAAAGCTCCCACTCAAGATTCACAGCCAGAGATTATACAATTCTTATTGTATGGAGCTTAGCAACAGGAGCAAAGGTGTCAATGTAGTCTTCCCCATATGTTTGAGTGTATCCTCTAGCCACCAGTCTTGTCTTCTTTCTCTCAATAGTCCCATCAGGCTTGTACTTGATAGTGAATATCCACTTGCTAGTATGAGATTTAAGAGTACTCAGGTTGTATGTATGTATGAAACCCAAATGGGTAAAGAGAGAGAGCTTGGAAGCGATTTGAGAGAATGGAAGTTTAATGAGTGTTTGTGTGTCTAAGTGTTTAAGAGATTAGTAACAAGACTGAGAACGTGTATAGAGATTCAGGATGAGAGACTAGAGAGACTAAGAGAAAGTGTTTCAGATTAGAGAAGGAGAAGGGAAACCCCCTTACTCACTTAAGTGTTTACAATCACATATAGAAGGCTTTTATATGCCTTTACATTACACTCATAAACCCTACATCCTAAGGTTGTAACTAAATGATAGAATGGATGGCTAGGATGAGAGTAGACTGGTCTTGATGCTAGCTGGAAATTGTGGTCGTGCCTTGACTGAATGGAAGGTGGGATTGATCCATTTTGAATGAAAGGCTAAGATGGACTCATGTGGAAAGGTGGCTGGAAAGGTAAAGTGCTTTTCTCTTTCCAGCCTGTCTCTTGGATCACTCTGATCCTAAGGGATATTCCCTTGTTTCCTGTAGCTCCCAACGGTCCTCATAGCCAAGATAAACACGCCCAGACTTTGCACTTCTTCAACATTGCTTAAACCGGATGTGTGGGCGAGATGATTGGCAGTATGGTCGATGGTACGGACCTCCTGTTCGTACCACTCGCCCTATATTTGCCCAACACTCTTTCTCACTTCTTTGGTCGACCCACATCTTCTTTGGTTCGCCTTTGGCCGTACCAGGCCGTACAAGGCCGCCCTATAATTGCACTTTGGACCATCTTCTCTCTAACTCCTCCAAAGCCTTCACATGATCAGTCTAAGTCTTCCCTAGACTTAACTTCCCAAGATAACTACTTCAGAACACTTCTGAAGCTTGATTGAACTCTTCTTGACATCTTCTAGAGCTTGCCCTATTATTGTACAAGCTCTATCTTCTCTTCAGTTCAACACTCCCCCTCAAGCTTGACTTTAGGAGATCCTAAGCCAAGCTTGGAACTCTGAAGAGTCTCCCTCATTAAAAACCTTACAAGGAAAACCCATTGGGACAAAACCTTGCAAGGGAAAAAGAGTAGAGCTCTCCAAAGCCTAGGGATTGGCCAGTGAGCTCTTGTGCCTTAGAACCAATGTGGTTGGACAGAAGAAGCTCTGGATCACGGCCTAACAGGTGCAGCAACTCTTCACAGCTTTGCGCACACTTAACACTTCACACTTCAGCTTCACCTCTTCATGGAACCGGTTTGAAGTCTCCCCCTCTCAACTGACTTCTCAGCCATCTTAGAGAAGCTAGGACACGACCAGATTATCTTCAAAACACTAGTGAGCATCAGTACCTATCAGTACCTGATACATTATCCCAAAGGTGCATCAATACCTATCAAAACCAAGAAAATGAATATCCTGCATCACACTTGATGCACACAATCTCACAATTTGATGAGATCCTAGGATGATGCTCTGGAACAGATGGGATAATCCTTGCAGAAACGAATCAAAAGACTCAAGCTTCTCAAGGTATGTGGATCGAATGGTGACACAAGAGGCTGCGGAAAGGCTCCTTGATACTCCTAGGCAATAGATCGGATATGACACACCAAACTAGAGCCCTTAGTCTCTGGATATTACACACCAGAAGTTGGATATTACACACCAACACTCAATCAACTCGACAAGCAAGAAGAAAAGAGAAAACAAAGGTTTTTGATAAAAAGATGGATACTGATACAAGGGGGCCACGACCACAATATAAAGGAGAAGCCTTGTACATGCACAAGGTCTCGAAAATACAAGGAAAATAAAGACAAAGCTCCCTTGGAAACACAACAAAGACTAGAGTTTTCGAAAATAAAAACATAGCATAAAAACTTAGATAAAATTATATAACATAAGGTCTTCATGTGGACAGACCAAGATCAAGCATCTAGGAGGTAAGAGAAGTAACTTGTGGCCTCATTAAAAACCTTGATTGGAAAACCCAGTGGGACAAAACCAATCAAGGGAAAAAAGAGTACACACAAGCTACTTGCCTAGATGATGATCAGCTTGAGTGTAGAGTAGCTTGAATGTAGATCAAGTTGTCTCTGATGATAGAAGCTTTATTTCGGCTCAAACATTCTTCAAGTGTAGGTTCTTCAACAGCTACAAGCTCTCCATGATCAGGTTCATGATTCCATTCCTTGGTGCTTTCCATGATCACATCATCCCCTCCCACTTCAAAAAGATTTGTCCTCAAATCTGTGTTACCTGCAATAGAAGGGACCAAGTCAGTAACATCAGAGTTTATAATCAGATTACACTTACCTTGCAAGCCTCTTTGATAGGCATTGTCGCTGACTGGTTCTATTAGGTAGAAGGGACTGATCCATTTGGGTATCCTCACTCCTGAGGCATTACTTAAACCTGATACATTGAAACAAGACAAGTTAACACAAGCAAAATCATCATAGAGTAAGAGTCTTATCCCAAAGTTGTCTTTTCTCGGTTTTGGCTTGTATGTTGCATCTGGAGGTGCTTCTTTGATGAGGATGAAGCAAGTGACGTCCTGATGTCTCTCCTGGCTTAGATCAGGCGGCTTGAAACGTTTGTCTTCCTCACGCTTGTTCTTTGTCTTTGCATGCTTCAAAGCTTCCATATAATCTGCACATGACTCTTTTGACAAAAACAAGTGCATCATATCTGTGTAATCAATAAAGGAACTCTTGAAAACATGATTGGTTACCTTAGCATGCTCACCTGGTCGCCATATATAGGATTGAGATGTTCTATACTCAGAAAAATTCAAACAAAGCAAACACAGAATCACCCGTCTTGTAGAACCCATAACTCTTTCATTTGAGAAGCTTTGGACATGATTCCAGTTCGACGTGAGACCCTGATGAGTGTAGTTTCCATTGCAGTTGAGTTTGTTGCTTAATTCCTTCTGGTTGCTGAGATATGATCCTCGGACTGCTCCTATGTCAAAGTTGGCGGCTAGACAGCTTCCAAGATTTGATTGTTGCATCTCCAATTTAGCCAAGGATCCATTCTTGATACTCTGATCATTATTATAGCCTCTCTTTTCGAAAATTCTAGTACTCAGAACTGTTTTAACTTTTAATCTAGTGAAATCTCCATCTCCACTCTTGGTTTGACAATCTCTGAAATGGTATTGAAGCTTTTGCAAATCTGGTGGCTTCCACACCTTAACATGATCAAGAAGCAAGGCATTTTGATCAGCTTCCAACCCTTTATTACCCCAACTGGTTCTACTACGAGCAGAGCACTCTCCAAGGATGATAAGTATGCTGGAATATGCTCCAGTTTTCCACAAGTAGAACTGTAACCTTCCACCCCAATCTGATATAAGCAGCTCACAGAATTTGGCTAAACCGATATGTTTTGCGGAATTGACAATATCTTGATGATCAGGAGGCCATTTGCTGCGTTTTCTGGTTTGTTGGATCCAGGAAATAGTGGGTAACATTCTCCAATTGGTTTCGTATTGAAACTCTTGCTGAGCTGAGACGTGAATCCCTTTAGCTTCAGAGGGTAAAAGATCACCAAAAACAATTGTTGTTGCGGCCGATTTCTTCTCAATCACTAAGGGATTGTTCCTGTGATTCCACAACTCTCCTCCAGGCTCAAATACAACATGTTCCATGCCCAGTTGGTGTCTTGAAAGCTCTACTGCTCTGGTCTTGTTCCACACAAAAGGACTGATGAGAAAAGTACCCAAGAATGTCCTTTGGAAACCGTTTGAATCAGTGACAAATAGATGCTCTACTCCACTGTCTGATTTTGATTCCATGGGTGCCTCCTCTTCTATTACATCCTGTTTGAAGAGAATCAGGTCGTCCTTGATGGGTTGATCATCTTTCTGAATGGTGATTGTTGGAATCTCGGTTTGATCTTCTTGAACTAGTGCAGCCAAGTCTGATTGTGCAACTGAGTCTGGTTCTGCATCTTTGAGTTCTGAGACAGTTGAGGAAGGCGCTTGGTTCTGTACTTTTAAGGATGGAGATATAGTCTTGGACTGTTTAAGTTGTTTCTCCACATCCCTAAACGCTTGTGAAATTGCCTTCCTTATGCTATCTTCAAAGGAATGGGTTGATGTTTTGCTTGATGAAACCAGGTTACTAGATGGACTTGATCTCTTGCTGTCTGGTTGTTTCTGCACTGATAATGAAGAACATAGCTTTGTCTCAGGCTGCTTTTGAATAACTTCCTTGTGGTACTGTCTTGGAACGTACTCTCTACGCATCAAAGCCCTCAGCTTAAGCCATGTTTCCACTGGTTCTTTTCCATCAAGTCTTCTGCACTTTATCAACTGATTCCACCATCTTAAAGCATGACCACAAAACTCAGCAGTAGCCATTTGAATCTTCTTTCTTTCAGCATAGTGTTGACTACTGAAAATCAACTCAATCTTCTTTTCCCACTTCACATAAGCTTCAGGATCCGCCTTGCCTTGGAATGGAGGGATTTGAAATTCATATCCAGCATGCTTCCGGTTCCTGCTAAACTGATCAAACTCTTTTTGCCTGTACTCATCTCTGGTTGATTTTGAGCATTCTCTATTTTTCTTTGGCTGATGTTTTCCTTTGTGCTCCTTCTCCATTGGTACCTGAGACACAAATAAAACAGAAACCAGTAACTAGTTCTAAGAGAAACAACACTCAGAATTAATAACAGATCAATTTTAAAACGACAAGCAAATCAAATAAAACAGTTTGATAATCAGAACAATTCACCAACGCAATATGATCGATCAATCTTAAACAGAGACAGATTAAATTCGAAATCTAATTAACCAAACAAGATAGATTATATTCAAAGCAATAAGAACAGATAGGAATCACACAAATCCAAAACAGAAACAGATCAAGCAAATCGATTACTTCTGCAACATGAATGTGAAAAGTTTTTATCAGAAATGAGATCAACAAGCTTGAATCTATTAAAACTCAACAACACAATCATAGATCAATCAAAACTAGTGAGAATAAGAATAGATCGACAGGTTTTTAGCAAACACAAACGGATTTATCAGATTTAAACACTAAGAACACAGATCAGATCAAACTCGACAGAATATGAACAGACCCAAACGAAAATCAGAGAGAAAAATCGAACACTTCCCTTCCAGAGTTGCTCTGATACCACTTGATGAGATCCTAGGATGATGCTCTGGAACAGATGGGATAATCCTTGCAGAAACGAATCAAAAGACTCAAGCTTCTCAAGGTATGTGGATCGAATGGTGACACAAGAGGCTGCGGAAAGGCTCCTTGATACTCCTAGGCAATAGATCGGATATGACACACCAAACTAGAGCCCTTAGTCTCTGGATATTACACACCAGAAGTTGGATATTACACACCAACACTCAATCAACTCGACAAGCAAGAAGAAAAGAGAAAACAAAGGTTTTAGATAAAAAGATGGATACTGATACAAGGGGGCCACGACCACAATATAAAGGAGAAGCCTTGTACATGCACAAGGTCTCGAAAATACAAGGAAAATAAAGACAAGGCTCCCTTGGAAACACAACAAAGACTAGAGTTTTCGAAAATAAAAACATAGCATAAAAACTTAGATAAAATTATATAACATAAGGTCTTCATGTGGACAGACCAAGATCAAGCATCTAGGAGGTAAGAGAAGTAACTTGTGGCCTCATTAAAAACCTTGATTGGAAAACCCAGTGGGACAAAACCAATCAAGGGAAAAAAGAGTACACACAAGCTACTTGCCTAGATGATGATCAGCTTGAGTGTAGAGTAGCTTGAATGTAGATCAAGTTGTCTCTGATGATAGAAGCTTTATTTCGGCTCAAACATTCTTCAAGTGTAGGTTCTTCAACAGCTACAAGCTCTCCATGATCAGGTTCATGATTCCATTCCTTGGTGCTTTCCATGATCACATCATCCCCTCCCACTTCAAAAAGATTTGTCCTCAAATCTGTGTTACCTGCAATAGAAGGGACCAAGTCAGTAACATCAGAGTTTATAATCAGATTACACTTACCTTGCAAGCCTCTTTGATAGGCATTGTCGCTGACTGGTTCTATTAGGTAGAAGGGACTGATCCATTTGGGTATCCTCACTCCTGAGGCATTACTTAAACCTGATACATTGAAACAAGACAAGTTAACACAAGCAAAATCATCATAGAGTAAGAGTCTTATCCCAAAGTTGTCTTTTCTCGGTTTTGGCTTGTATGTTGCATCTGGAGGTGCTTCTTTGATGAGGATGAAGCAAGTGACGTCCTGATGTCTCTCCTGGCTTAGATCAGGCGGCTTGAAACGTTTGTCTTCCTCACGCTTGTTCTTTGTCTTTGCATGCTTCAAAGCTTCCATATAATCTGCACATGACTCTTTTGACAAAAAACAAGTGCATCATATCTGTGTAATCAATAAAGGAACTCTTGAAAACATGATTGGTTACCTTAGCATGCTCACCTGGTCGCCATATATAGGATTGAGATGTTCTATACTCAGAAAAATTCAAACAAAGCAAACACAGAATCACCCGTCTTGTAGAACCCATAACTCTTTCATTTGAGAAGCTTTGGACATGATTCCAGTTCGACGTGAGACCCTGATGAGTGTAGTTTCCATTGCAGTTGAGTTTGTTGCTTAATTCCTTCTGGTTGCTGAGATATGATCCTCGGACTGCTCCTATGTCAAAGTTGGCGGCTAGACAGCTTCCAAGATTTGATTGTTGCATCTCCAATTTAGCCAAGGATCCATTCTTGATACTCTGATCATTATTATAGCCTCTCTTTTCGAAAATTCTAGTACTCAGAACTGTTTTACCTTTTAATCTAGTGAAATCTCCATCTCCACTCTTGGTTTGACAATCTCTGAAATGGTATTGAAGCTTTTGCAAATCTGGTGGCTTCCACACCTTAACATGATCAAGAAGCAAGGCATTTTGATCAGCTTCCAACTCTTTATTACCCCAACTGGTTCTACTACGAGCAGAGCACTCTCCAAGGATGATAAGTATGCTGGAATATGCTCCAGTTTTCCACAAGTAGAACTGTAACCTTCCACCCCAATCTGATATAAGCAGCTCACAGAATTTGGCTAAACCGATATGTTTTGCGGAATTGACAATATCTTGATGATCAGGAGGCCATTTGCTGCGTTTTCTGGTTTGTTGGATCCAGGAAATAGTGGGTAACATTCTCCAATTGGTTTCGTAGTGAAACTCTTGCTGAGCTGAGACGTGCATCCCTTTAGCTTCAGAGGGTAAAAGATCACCAAAAACAATTGTTGTTGCGGCCGATTTCTTCTCAATCACTAAGGGATTGTTCCTGTGATTCCACAACTCTCCTCCAGGCTCAAATACAACATGTTCCATGCCCAGTTGGTGTCTTGAAAGCTCTACTGCTCTGGTCTTGTTCCACACAAAAGGACTGA
This sequence comes from Brassica rapa, assembly GCF_000309985.2. Lineage (NCBI taxonomy): Eukaryota > Viridiplantae > Streptophyta > Magnoliopsida > Brassicales > Brassicaceae > Brassica > Brassica rapa. Next base: position 77,149 of record NW_022610118.1, read on the forward strand.
TGAGAAAAGTACCCAAGAATGTCCTTTGGAAACCGTTTGAATCAGTGACAAATAGATGCTCTACTCCACTGTCTGATTTTGATTCCATGGGTGCCTCCTCTTCTATTACATCCTGTTTGAAGAGAATCAGGTCGTCCTTGATGGGTTGATCATCTTTCTGAATGGTGATTGTTGGAATCTCGGTTTGATCTTCTTGAACTAGTGCAGCCAAGTCTGATTGTGCAACTGAGTCTGGTTCTGCATCTTTGAGTTCTGAGACAGTTGAGGAAGGCGCTTGGTTCTGTACTTTTAAGGATGGAGATATAGTCTTGGACTGTTTAAGTTGTTTCTCCACATCCCTAAACGCTTGTGAAATTGCCTTCCTTATGCTATCTTCAAAGGAATGGGTTGATGTTTTGCTTGATGAAACCAGGTTACTAGATGGACTTGATCTCTTGCTGTCTGGTTGTTTCTGCACTGATAATGAAGAACATAGCTTTGTCTCAGGCTGCTTTTGAATAACTTCCTTGTGGTACTGTCTTGGAACGTACTCTCTACGCATCAAAGCCCTCAGCTTAAGCCATGTTTCCACTGGTTCTTTTCCATCAAGTCTTCTGCACTTTATCAACTGATTCCACCATCTTAAAGCATGACCACAAAACTCAGCAGTAGCCATTTGAATCTTCTTTCTTTCAGCATAGTGTTGACTACTGAAAATCAACTCAATCTTCTTTTCCCACTTCACATAAGCTTCAGGATCCGCCTTGCCTTGGAATGGAGGGATTTGAAATTCATATCCAGCATGCTTCCGGTTCCTGCTAAACTGATCAAACTCTTTTTGCCTGTACTCATCTCTGGTTGATTTTGAGCATTCTCTATTTTTCTTTGGCTGATGTTTTCCTTTGTGCTCCTTCTCCATTGGTACCTGAGACACAAATAAAACAGAAACCAGTAACTAGTTCTAAGAGAAACAACACTCAGAATTAATAACAGATCAATTTTAAAACGACAAGCAAATCAAATAAAACAGTTTGATAATCAGAACAATTCACCAACGCAATATGATCGATCAATCTTAAACAGAGACAGATTAAATTCGAAATCTAATTAACCAAACAAGATAGATTATATTCAAAGCAATAAGAACAGATAGGAATCACACAAATCCAAAACAGAAACAGATCAAGCAAATCGATTACTTCTGCAACATGAATGTGAAAAGTTTTTATCAGAAATGAGATCAACAAGCTTGAATCTATTAAAACTCAACAACACAATCATAGATCAATCAAAACTAGTGAGAATAAGAATAGATCGACAGGTTTTTAGCAAACACAAACGGATTTATCAGATTTAAACACTAAGAACACAGATCAGATCAAACTCGACAGAATATGAACAGACCCAAACGAAAATCAGAGAGAAAAATCGAACACTTCCCTTCCAGAGTTGCTCTGATACCACTTGATGAGATCCTAGGATGATGCTCTGGAACAGATGGGATAATCCTTGCAGAAACGAATCAAAAGACTCAAGCTTCTCAAGGTATGTGGATCGAATGGTGACACAAGAGGCTGCGGAAAGGCTCCTTGATACTCCTAGGCAATAGATCGGATATGACACACCAAACTAGAGCCCTTAGTCTCTGGATATTACACACCAGAAGTTGGATATTACACACCAACACTCAATCAACTCGACAAGCAAGAAGAAAAGAGAAAACAAAGGTTTTTGATAAAAAGATGGATACTGATACAAGGGGGCCACGACCACAATATAAAGGAGAAGCCTTGTACATGCACAAGGTCTCGAAAATACAAGGAAAATAAAGACAAGGCTCCCTTGGAAACACAACAAAGACTAGAGTTTTTGAAAATAAAAACATAGCATAAAAACTTAGATAAAATTATATAACATAAGGTCTTCATGTGGACAGACCAAGATCAAGCATCTAGGAGGTAAGAGAAGTAACTTGTGGCCTCATTAAAAACCTTGATTGGAAAACCCAGTGGGACAAAACCAATCAAGGGAAAAAAGAGTACACACAAGCTACTTGCCTAGATGATGATCAGCTTGAGTGTAGAGTAGCTTGAATGTAGATCAAGTTGTCTCTGATGATAGAAGCTTTATTTCGGCTCAAACATTCTTCAAGTGTAGGTTCTTCAACAGCTACAAGCTCTCCATGATCAGGTTCATGATTCCATTCCTTGGTGCTTTCCATGATCACATCACAATTCAATCATAATCATTTTAAGTATCTTGTCAAGCACAAGCAATGAATAAGATGAAAGAAAAGGTTTTAAAAGTCTAAGGGAACTTCCCTTGTGTTTTTTTTTTGTGAGTTTCCTAACTCGGCCAATGCACCATCTTCATGGCATCACCAACTTCTTGGAAAGGCAGAATGGATTCTTGGATTCATCAGCTTCTCCTCAATCACCTCTCATTGAAGCCGCATTGATGGAAAGCCTTCTTCCTCACTCGCCAAGACTGCTCTGAACAGCCTCTTGCCTAGACACGCCACTATCTTGGTCCGGTTGATGATCCTTGTAGAAGCCTTTTGCAAAGACTTGTTACTGACCATGGATCATATGCATTAAGACTCCCCCTCAAGCTTAGAACCAAGACTAGAAGGAGCTAAGCTTGTGATGATCCTATGCATCTCCATGGTCTAATAACTATCATCTTTTATGATAGCTTTCTTCTTGTGAGTTTTCTCTCTTCCTTAACCAGGAATTAGGGTGTTTGAATCACCATAGAGAGTCTCACAAGACACATCTCTCATTGCATAATGACCCATGCTACACTTCCTGTAGACTAAGGACTAGATATGTCCAATGGTATTATGCAATGGCCATCTCTCATTGCATAATCAATCACACTACACTTCCTGTAGATTATGGACTAACATGTCCAAGTGATGATATGTAATGGCACAAGACCTTTGTCTCTACATTCTTGGTTGATGGCGAGTTACATGTATCACTTCCCTTGTGTACCTAACACCACCACAACTCAATGCAAGATCAGATCATCCCATTGGAATCAAACCAAGATCATCCATCATGTTTGATCACCAATGCCACAATAATATATGATACTTGAAACAAGCTAGACAATCAAGACAAGAATATGCAAAGACAATGTATGCTTTCAACAATATACTGATCTCAATGTATGCTTTCAATTCAGTTTATTTTTTAAATGCAACAATAGATGAATGCATTAGGTTACACACTAACTATATGAATGAAACAGATTCAATCCAAATGAACACAAGACTAGATGATTCTTTATGCAATCAAGGCAACAAGCGTGACTCAATTCATGCTTATGCTTACTAGATTTATTAAGGCCAATGATTCAAGTAGCTTAGACATACTTCTAAATCCTACAAGACATTAGATGCTAACAAGCAGATTTTAATTTCTCTAAATGCAATGCAAGCTTACATCAGTACATTTGCAATGTAGGCTCATTTTTTAAATGCATTACTACATGAATGCACAATCTTAAAGCATTAGCTATATGAATGCAACAGGTTCAATCCATGAGTAATATTTAAAGCTCTGCACAACAGTTTCAATCAGAACCAATGATGCAAGCACCTTAGACAATTTCTAATTGATGCAAGACTTTCATTGATGGATTAGACATAGGCAATAGCATCAGATAACACTAGGATTGAACTTAGACAGTATGAGATATGCTTATGTATGCAGAATAACTTATCAATCATGATGCAAGCAGTAGAGACATTCTACTCAATTCTACAACACATTCATGATGATTCAAGCTATGACAACACCCAAGACAATGCAATAAACAGAACATGAGATTCTGGGACTCTAGATATTACTTACTATCAATAAGACAATGCAGCAGCAAAACAATTTCAGTGCAATTAGTCTAGACATTCTACTAGAAACTATAAACTCTTAATGGAATTAGGGAAAGCACATAGTATAATCAGGAGATAAACCTATCAAGACATATTAAGACAGATGAGATTAGGTTTACTCCCTTGTTTAAGATGATGAGGAGTGGTTCTCAAAGTTACCACTTGAATCCTCACTTCTTCTTCTTCTCTTATTGCAATCATCCTTCTGAATTCACCACCATGATGGAATGCTTGTGGATGCGTCAGCTACTTCTTCAATCACCTCACAATAGAAGCCGCCTTGATAGAGTAGCTTTCTTCTTCACACAGCCAAGAGTGCTCTGTCTTAGTTTGAGCACCCTCTTGAATAGGCACGCCACTGCCTAGACCCGGTTGGCTTCTTCTTCAGTTACTTGCAGTGGTAAGAGGAAGACCAGTGAGCTTCAAGTGGGTTTTACAACCATCTGCGCTTCACCCTTCTTGTAATAACTCTCCATTGCACACACAATGGACACCATACTTTCTCTTTCAACTCGGATTTGATGATGAACTAGGAACACCTTTTGTGAACCTGAAACATCACTCAAACTCTAGCAAAGATAAGTCACAATTGCATTGGGATCAATCCTTGACTTCATCAAGTTTGATCACCAATGTCTCAAGCTTTATAACATTAGATAGAATCAAGACAATGTCAAGTTCTTATCTATGCAAGCAACCATTCTCTAAATACTAAGCAAGACCTTATCAGATTCAAGTCAAAGTATTTAGGCAATTTTATGCAACTTAGATTTTAATCTAAATGCAACAATACAAGGCAGTATGCATTAATCTTAATCAGTTTCTAACTCATGAAAGCAAGCATGATTAGATAATATAATCTATCATCTTAACAAGACAAGTTAATTTAGAACTGACATTAAGCATTTAACCATTTTTCAATAGTATTGATGTCAAATCTTGATTAATAAATTATCAAGTTTGATTCCCAATATCACAAGCAATGCAACAGATAGACACAAGGCATTATCAAGTTCTATTTTTTGCAAGCTAAATCTCTAAGTACAAGTAAGATCCTAACAGATTCAAGACAAGTTACTTAGGCACTCTTAAGAGCTTCTTTACTCAGTACTTAGACATGAATCTAATACTTCAATGTAAGACAGCCACAAGACTATATGCAACAGCTTTAAATTCGGTTTCACTCCATGTATGCAAGCAGATTTAATTAATCACAACAAGCATCACTATGAACCGGAGCTAAGCATACTAAACAATTTCAATACCCAAACAAGACTCTTAAAGTATCCTGCGACAGATTCTAAAGCAACTTCATTTTAGCAATCTTTTAAACAATCCTCAGGTTTCCAGTCACATCACAACATCACAACCTGTTCATACACTCAAGCTTTATACAAGAGAAAGAGATTTCCTTACAGCCAAGGAACTAGTGTTAGTTCCTTGAAACTCCTTAGTACATGGGAAGATCCGAGCTGTTGGTGTCAACTCCTACATCTCCTTCTTTCATGGACCTTTCTCTTGAACCCACCATGCCTAAGACACCTCCTCTCTTCATTTTTGAGTCGCCATACCAGGTACAAGTTGAAAGCTTTCACCTTTCTTCTTGGACAGTGAATGGGAATGGCTTCGACATGCTTCCAATGGCCTTCTTTCTTCAGGACGACCATGAGAGAGTGGAGAACGACCAAGAACAGCTTCTGGACGCCATTGATGAGCACACCTTCTTCTTGAAGAGGTTGAACAGCCAAATGAACATGAAGCTTCTTCTTGGTTTGGAAATGGCATGGGAGTGAGCTTTGAGCTTAGTGGAAGCTGGAACCAAGTTCTAATGAACCTGGCTCTGATACCATATGAGATTTAAGAGTACTCAGGTTGTATGTGTGTATGAAACCCAAATGGGTAAAGAGAGAGAGCTTGGAAGCGATTTGAGAGAAAGGAAGTTTAATGAGTGTTTGTGTGTCTAAGTGTTTAAGAGATTAGTAACAAGACTGAGAACGTGTATAGAGATTCAGGATGAGAGACTAGAGAGACTAAGAGAAAGTGTTTCAGATTAGAGAAGGAGAAGGGAAACCCCCTTACTCACTTAAGTGTTTACAATCACATATACAAGGCTTTTATATGCCTTTACATTACACTCATAAACCCTACATCCTAAGGTTGTAAATAAATGATAGAATGGATGGCTAGGATGAGAGTAGACTGGTCTTGATGCTAGCTGGAAATTGTGGTCGTGCCTTGACTGAATGGAAGGTGGGATTGATCCATTTTGAATGAAAGGCTAAGATGGACTCATGTGGAAAGCTGGCTGGAAAGGTAAAGTGCTTTTCTCTTTCCAGCCTGTCTCTTGGATCACTCTGATCCTAAGGGATATTCCCTGTGTTTCCTGTAGCTCCCAACGGTCCTCATAGCCAAGATAAACACGCCCAGACTTTGCACTTCTTCAACATTGCTTAAACCGGATGTGTGGGCGAGATGATTGGCAGTACGGTCGATGGTACGGACCTCCTGTCCGTACCACTCGCCCTATATTTGCCCAACACTCTTTCTCACTTCTTTGGTCGATCCGCCATCTTCTTTGGTTCGCCTTTGGCCGTACCAGGCCGTACAAGGCCGCCCTATAATTGCACCTTGGACCATCTTCTCTCTAACTCCTCCAAAGCCTTCACATGATCAGTCTAAGTCTTCCCTAGACTTAACTTCCCAAGATAACTACTTCAGAACACTTCTGAAGCTTGATTGAACTCTTCTTGACATCTTCTAGAGCTTGCCCTATTATTGTACAAGCTCTATCTTCTCTTCAGTTCAACAGCTAGTTACTGCATTCTTTCCTTTTGGCAGTTCACTTTCAAACCAAGTATCATTCTTTATCATGGCATTAGCTTCATCACCTACTGATTCCTTCCATATCACTTTTGAGTAATGTAAACTATAATCTGAGTTTAGATAAGAATAGAGAAGAGATTAGAGTAGATTTAAGAGATTAAGAGACTAATGGAGAATCATTGTGAAAAATATAGAGAGATTGATTTGTTTAGAAGTGAAGATCAGTTGGCGGATGTGTTCACCAAAGCTGCAAGGCAAAAGACAATGGAGTCCATTCACATCAGGTTGGGCCTCATTGATCTTGGGAAGAGAAGGAGCTGATCCCCTACGTCATGAGGTCTTTACTCTTTTTCCCTTATCAAGGTTTTATCCCAATGGGTTTTCCTTGGTAAGGTTTTTAATGAGGAAGATCTCATGGCTGTCCAATCTTAGACTTTCACAAAGCTAAGATTGAGGGAGAGTGTTGAGATGAGCTGAGTATAAGGAGAAGAGATGAGGGGTTGAAGGCATGAAGAGATAAGGAAGTGTAGAACTAAGGAATGGAGAGCATGGGAGAGTTTGGTACGGATGGGCCGTACAGGCCGTACCGGCCGTACCGGCCGTACACATTGTATCGACCAGACTCGACCGAAGGTAAAAGAGACTTACCCGGGTAACTCGGTTGAAGGGAAGAAGCTTTACCCAAAGCTTAGGATGAGTTGTGACCGTTAAGGGAAAGGAAGAAGCTGGGCGTGACAGTCTGGCACAGCTGGAAAGGTAAAAGGGATCTTATCCAAGATACTAGATGCCTTACACATGTGGAGAACCTCATTGGATCATTTCAAACTAAGCGCTCCACCCTTCTTTGACTACACATGCTTTAGCTTATCCTCTTGTATTGTAAAGCCCTAATCTCGACACTATATATATGTAACTCAGTCTCATTAATAAGATTACACAGTTCTGATTACTCTTAGCCTCCATGGCTTCTCTCTTAGTCTCTTGATCTTATCTTTCATTCTAAATCATATCTAAACTTCTCTAATCTCTCTTAAACTCTCAGATTACTCTTTATACTCTAAAAGTCATATGTAGAAGGCTCTAGTGTTCTTATCAAACAACTTCAAGTTTCCTATTCCTCTAATAGGGATCTTGTCCCCATTTGCAATCATAACATGTCCACTAGTTGGTTCTATATCCTTAATCAGATTTGTATCACTAATCATGTGATGAGATGCACCAGAATCAACAATTAATGGCTTAGTTACACTGCTCGCATTATGACACAGGTTCAAAGGTGATCTAAATGCATTGAGTTCATGATTCATCCTAGCATTTCTAGCAAAGGTGTACTCATGTCTAGCCTGTTCATTGCTTTTAACTCTATCCATCCTAGCAATATCAGTAACATAAGGAGATGTTTCTATAGTCTTAGCTATCATGGATGCACCAAAGGAGTACCCATGAGTGTTACCATTCTCCTTGAGCATTTTGATGAGAGCATCCATCTCGGATCTCCTGATAAAGTCCTGATCATTGCCACGGATGTTAGGAGCTCCTGAGTATGTCACCAGTGCCTTGCCATCACCCTCACGCCTCTCTCCTTCAGCTCCACGGCTAGATGATCCGGCTCCACTTGTTCCTTCAGAAGCATGAGCTCTTGCCTCCCTTTCCTTCATGAACTTCGCTGGCTTCAGATGAGGATGTAGTATCCAGCACTGGCTCTTCTTGTGTCCATGCTTCTTGCAGTGATCACAGTTGCCATTGAACTTCCTATCTTCATACTTGCCGTGCGCTGCTCTGTTGGCTTGTGGTATCTCCTCATGATCAGTTTGCGCAGCATTGGCTAGGGACAAGTCTCCTTTACCACCAAACAAGCCAATGGAGCCTTGCTCCTTTTGTATCTGAGCACACGCATCCTCCAAGTCAGGAAGCTTATCAGCCCTCAACATATGCTGAATCAACCCACTGTAGCTTGGATTCAATGTCAACAACAACCCAAAGACCTTGTCTAGCTCTCTTCTTTCATTCAGCAGCTTCGGATCAGTTTTGCTAGGCCTCAGCATCTCCAGCTCTGACCAGAGTATCCGGAACCTCCCCAAATGCTTAGTGAACTCCATGTCCTCCTGAGTTAGATCATTCAAAGCTTTCTTCACTTCAAAGACCCGGCTGAGGTTAGAGGTGTTTCCATACACCTTCTTCAACGTTTCCCACAGCTCCTTGGCTGTCTCACAGTAGCTGTAAGCATCAAGAATGGCTGGCTCCAATGAGCTATGAAGAGCAGACATCACCATCATGTCCTCTTGTTGCCACTTCTCAGCTTCAGCTTCCGAGACACTCTCTTTGTCTCCTCCTTGAGTAATGAGTTTTGGAGCCTCACCAGATGTGATGTGCTTCCATAAACCCTTACTTCCCACAGCAGTCTTCACCATCCTAGACCATACTAGGTAGTTACTTCCCTTGAAAGTCACAGCAACCTTCATCTTGGAACCACTCTCCATCTTAAGCAGCTTCACTTCAATAACTTGTAAAAGACTTGATCTTGAGACTCAGAACTACAACACCAGCTCAAACCCTTCCGTGCCTTGTCTTTACTCTTCAAAGAACCCTCAAACAGCTAGATAGGACTCCCGGAATGAAGATGTAGCTCTCGGGATGCAGCTTCTTCCAAGAACACTCACACCACTCTCACTTGATCTCTCAAAGTTTCAAGTTTGAATCTTCAAGAGAAAAACGCCAAGAACTCAGATTGAAATCAACCTGGCTCTGATACCATATCACTTTTGAGTAATGTAAACTATAATCTGAGTTTAGATAAGAATAGAGAAGAGATTAGAGTAGATTTAAGAGATTAAGAGACTAATGGAGAATCATTGTGAAAAATATAGAGAGATTGATTTGTTTAGAACTGTATAACTTTCATTAATGAGATTAGGATACATTATATAGTGAGGTAGAGACTCTAGGGTTTCAGATACAAAAGGAGAGAAAGCATGTAGAGTCAAAGGATAAGATAAGAAGGGGTTTGAACTATCCAATGAGAGAGGCCGCGTGTGTGAAGCATCTTTGCTTTATGCTTGATCCGCTCCAGCCCAAGACAGGCTGTCACACACTCCTTCTTCCTTGGTAACGGTCTGATCCTTCAGATAAGTGATCAGCCCTTCTCCTTATCAGGTGTGACCATCCAGGTAACTTATTGCTTTACCGCAACTAAGGTAAGTGCGTACGGCCATGTACGGCCTTGTACGGCCTTGTAAGGACGCCTCACCCAACCTTCTCCATTCCTCCTAAGCTTCTTCTCCTCCATTCATACTTAACCCCTCAAGTCTTCTCTCCTCATCTCAACACTCCCTCTCAAGCTTAGCTTTGTGAAAGCCTAAGCTTGGATAGCCATGAGATCTTCCTCATTAAAAACCTCACCAAAGAAAACCCATTGGGACAAAACTTTGATGAGGGAAAAAGAGTAAAGACCTCATGACTTAGGGGATCAGCTCCTTCTCTTCCCAAGATCAATGAGTCCCAATCTAATGTGAATGGACTCCATTGTCTTTTGCCTTGCAGCCTTGGTGAACACATCCGCTAACTGATCTTCACTTCTAGTGTAGCATGGCAAGATCACTCCTAGCACAATCATCTGCCTCACCTTGTGACAATCAACCTCAATGTGCTTGGTTCTCTCATGAAACACCGAGTTGGAGGCAATGTGAATGGCAGCTTGGTTATCACAATGCATTGTCATTGGCGTGGCTTGATCAATCTCCAAGTGCTTCAAGATCCCTTTGATCCACACCAGCTCGTTGGTAAGCTTCAGCATAGCTCTATACTCAGCTTCTGCACTTGAACAAGACACCACCTTCTGCTTCTTACTCTTCCAAGTAACCAAGTTGCCTCCAATGAATGTGCAATAGCCTGTGGTTGATCTCCTGTCTGCTCTATCACCAGCCCACTCCGCATCACAGTATTCAACCACTTCAGTGCTTCCATTGCAACCCATCCATACTCCTTGATCAGGTGAGCCGTTGAGGTACATCAAGATCCTCTCCACCATGCGCCAATGATGCTCCTTCGGCACTTGCATGTGTTGACTCACCTGATTCACAGCAAAACAAATGTCAGGCCTAGTTATGGTAAGATAAATCAATTTGCCAACTAGCTTTCTATAGAGTTTAGGATCCTGATAAGGTTTGCTGTCTTCAATCTCCCCCTCTCGTGGGACTTTGTAGCCATCCTCCATAGGCATCCTTGCTGTCTTGCCTCCATAAGCACCTGCACCTTTCAAAAGATCAAGTGTATATTTCCTTTGGGACATAAACAAACCTTCCTTGGATCTACATATCTCAATTCCAAGGAAGTATTTCATTTCTCCCAAGTCTTTAATCTCAAGCATGGATTTAATGAACTCCTTGGTTGCTGTGATACCTTCCTTATCACTTCCTGTGATAATGATATCATCAACATACAGAAGGAGTGCAATCATACCTGAGGGAGTAGTGAGGGTGAAGAGGGTGTGGTCTAGTTCAGACTTCTTGAAGCCTCGGCCATTCAGAGTAGTACTCAGCTTGTTGTACCAAGCTCTTGGTGATTGCTTCAGCCCATAGATAGCTTTCTTCAGTCTCAACACATTTCCTCTCTTCACCAAGTGTTCCAAGCCTGGAGGTGGATGCATATACACTTCATCCTCCAGCTCTCCTTGTAGAAATGCATTCTTCACATCCATTTGCCATAAGCCCCATCCAAGGTTCACAGCTAAGCTCAATACAATCCGGATTGTGTGTAGTTTGGCTACTGGCGCAAAGGTCTCAATGTAATCTTCTCCATAAGTTTGAGTAAAGCCTCTTGCAACCAGTCTTGACTTCTTCCTCTCAATCTTTCCATCAGCCTTATACTTGATTGTAAAGATCCATCTACTAGTCACAGCCTTCTTCCCTTTTGGTAACTCACTCTCATACCATGTATCATTCTTGATCATAGCTCCTGCCTCAGCTCCAACTGATTCCTTCCATTCTTTATCCATCATTGCCTCTTCATAGCTTCTTGGTATGTAGTTCTCATCCAAGTTTACCATAAAGGCACAATGTTCTTCAGGGTATTGAGCAAAGGAACACACAGCTTGAGAAGGATGCTCCACAGCTTGGGCATTGTAGTACACTCGCGTGTTTACCCAACTAGAAGGATCCTTTCTCAGCCTTGTGCTTCTCCTCAATACTGGTTGGTTCTGAACCTGCTCCTCTTGGACACTCGGTTCTGGTGCTTCAGCCTGAGCTTCTACTTCTCCTTGGCTTTGATCACCTTGATTGTGAGAGCCTGAAACACTCTCTTCTTCTTCTTCACTCAAGCCGGCTCCATCCTGACGATCTTCTTGAGTTTCAGATTCCCTTCCCCCCTCACGATCAAGGTGAGGTGACTGATTAGCTTCAACAGGGGCCGGAGAACTCTCATGTTGGTTCCTACTCCCCACATTTGGATCCTGGTTCATCTTGATACCTAGACCTTCCAAAATCAGTCTTAAAGCTCCTGCCTTATCTGATGTTAAATCCTTTAGCTCCTCTTGATTCTTTTCTTCATAGTATCCTCTTGCTTCTATGAACTTCACATCTCTAGAGATTAGGACTCTTCTAGTTGCTGGATCATAACACTTGTATCCCTTTTGTGTTGTTGAGTAGCCAATGAACATAGCCTTAGTGCTCCTTGCATCTAGCTTGTTTCTCAACTCTCCTGGTATCAACACAAAGAATAAACATCCAAATACTCTCAAGTAATCCACTGATGGCTTGTGCTTGTTTAGAACTTAAAATGGTGCTTGATCCTTCAACACCTTTGTGGGAATCCTGTTGATCAAATAACAAGCAGTAGCCACAGCATCACTCCAAAACCTCTTTGGAACATTTGCTTGGAACATCAGTGACCTAGCAACCTCCATCAAGTGTCGGTTCTTCCTCTCAGCTACCCCATTCTGTTGTGGAGTATAAGGACAGCTTGTTTGATGCAAGATCCCATGATGCTCTAGATGACTCTTGAACGCATAGCTTGTGTACTCCCCTCCATTATCTGATCTAAAAATTTTAATCTTGGCATTATAATGGTTAGTCACATAAGCTTGAAAGTTCTTAAATGCATCTATCACTCTATCTTTTGATGAGATTAAAGTTAACCAGGTGTATTTGGATTTTTCATCAATGAATGTGACAAAGTATTTATGATTGTCTCTAGATATGCAAGGTGCAGTCCACACATCAGAATGCATAAGATCAAAGCACTTATCATAAACACTCGTAGAGTTTTGAAATACAGTTTTACAATGCTTGCCTAAGATGCAAGCTTCACAATCCTTATTCTCAAATAAAACACCTGGTAACATCAAGTTCAAAGCTCTACCATGAGGATGTCCTAATCTAGCATGCCACAAAGCATTTTTATTTAAACTAGAAGCAGTAGTAAACGAGCAATTGTAATTGGAAACATGATCAAGTTCTTCAAGCAAGTACAACTCTCCTTTAGTGATTCCTTTTCCAATCAAGTGGCTGCTCTCAATATCCTGAAACTTTACATCATTAGGACTGAATATAACATTGCAATTCAAATCAGTTGTGCATTTCTTAACAGATAGCAAGTTAGATGTAAATTCAGGCATGTAGTGTTGAGATGAGCTGAGTATAAGGAGAAGAGATGAGGGGTTGAAGGCATGAAGAGATAAGGAAGTGTAGAACTAAGGAATGGAGAGCATGGGAGAGTTTGGGAGAGTTTGGTACGGATGGGCCGTACAGGCCGTACCGGCCGTACCGGCCGTACACATTGTATCGACCAGACTCGACCAAAGGTAAAAGAGACTTACCCGGGTAACTCGGTTGAAGGGAAGAAGCTTTACCCAAAGCTTAAGATGAGTTGTGACCGTTAAGGGAAAGGAAGAAGCTGGGCGTGACAGTCTGGCACAGCTGGAAAGGTAAAAGGGATCTTATCCAAGATACTAGATGCCTTACACATGTGGAGAACCTCATTGGATAATTTCAAACTAAGCGCTCCACCCTTCTTTGACTACACATGCTTTAGCTTATCCTCTTGTATTGTAAAGCCCTAATCTCGACACTATATATATGTAACTCAGTCTCATTAATAAGATTACACAGTTCTGATTACTCTTAGCCTCCATGGCTTCTCTCTTAGTCTCTTGATCTTATCTTTCATTCTAAATCATCTCTAAACTTCTCTAATCTCTCTTAAACTCTCAGATTACTCTTTATACTCTAAAAGTCATATGGTATCAGAGCCAGGTTCTTGAGAATCTGAGTTCTTTGCGTAGACTAAAGGCTAAAGGTTGAAGGTTCGTTGGAGTCTCTAGCCTCAAGTCTTCTTTGGTTACATTGTGGTTACAAGAGTGAAGCTTTGCGTGTGTTGTTAGCTCGTGAAGTGTTGGTGCGGTTTAGTCTCAAGTTCAAAATCTTCTACAAGTAGTTCAAGAACAAGCAGTTGAAGATGGATGGAGGGATAAGCATGCACATGAAGGTGGCGGTTACTTTCAAGGGGAGTAACTACTTGGTGTGGTCTCGGATGGTGAGAACCACAGTGGGAAGTAAGGGTCTTTGGAAGCATCTCACGGATGGTGAAGCTCCTCAGCTCATTACTCAGGGAGAAGACTCAGAAGAGGTCTCAAATGAAACGGCAGTAGAGAAGTGGCAGCGAGAAGACATGCTTGTGATGTCTGTTCTTCATGCCTCCTTAGAGCCGGCGATCCTAGAGGCTTACAGCTACTGTGAGTCAGCTAAGGAGCTTTGGGACACTTTGAAGAAGGTGTATGGGAATGCTTCAAACCTCCACCGAGTGTTTGAAGTAAAGAAAGCCATAAACGACTTGGTACAAGATGACATGGAGCTCACCAAGAATTTGGGGAGGTTCCGGTCCCTATGGTCAGAACTGGAGATGCTGAGGCCAAGCACAACCGATCCAGAGCTGCTTAATGAAAGAAGGGAGCAGGATAAGGTCTTTGGGCTCCTACTTACCTTGAACCCGGCTTACACCTCACTCATTCAGCACATGTTGAGAGCGGATAAGCTACCAGACCTTGAGGAGGTGTGCTCTCAAATTCAGGAGGAGCAGGGGTCTATTGGATTGTTTGGAAGCAAAGGAGAGATGTCACTTGCAAATCAGGCTGCGCAAACCAACTCTGATGAAGCTCCTCAAGCAAACAAGGCCGGCTACAACAAGTTTGAAGACAGGAAGTTCAGTGGGAGTTGTGATCATTGCAAGAAGCATGGCCACAAGAAGAGCCAGTGCTGGATACTTCACCCTCATCTGAAGCCGGCCAAGTTCTTAAAGGAGAGGGAGGCCAGGGCCAATGTGAGTGAAGGATCAAGTGGTGTCAACAGCAGTGGCGCCAGCACCTCAGGGAAAAGCAAGGATGAAGGAGGAAGGGAGAGTGACGGCAAGTCCTTGGTGGCATATGCAGGCAATCCAAATCACCGAGGAGGGGATCAAGACTACATCAGGAGATCAGACATTGACTCCCTCATCAAAATGCTTAAGGAAAACGGTAACACTTATGGTTATTCCTTTGGTGCATCAATGATAGTTAGGAATGATGATAATGGTCTTGAAAAACATGGAATTGCCAAACCAGATCATGCATATGCTAGTCTTGCTAGGACTGATCACTCTCTCAAGTCATCTAGTACACTTTGTCTCACGGCTAATAGCATAACTAAACCATTAGTAGTAGATTCTGGTGCATCTCATCATATGATTAGTGACACTAGTTTGATTAAAGATATTGAACCTACTAATGGACATGTGATGATTGCAAATGGAGATAAAATTCCTATTAGAGGAATAGGAAACTTAAAATTGTTTAATAAGCATACTAAAGCATTCTACATGCCAGAATTCACCTCAAACTTACTCTCAGTAAAGAAATGTACTAATGATTTACATTGCAATGTTATCTTTAGTCCTAATGATGTGAAGTTTCAGGATATTGAGAGCAGCAAGTTGATTGGAAAAGGAGTTACTAAAGGGGATCTTTACATGCTTGAAGAATTAGCTCCTGTTTCTGATTTTAGCTGTTCATTTACTACAACTACTTCTAGCTTGAATAAGAATGCTTTGTGGCATGCTAGACTAGGACACCCTCATAGTAGAGCCTTGAATTTGATGTTGCCAGGTGTTAATTTTGAGAATAAAGACTGTGAAGCTTGCATTTTAGGCAAACATTGTAAAACTGTGTTTCAAAGGTCATCTACTGTTTATGAAAAATGCTTTGATTTGATTCATTCTGATGTATGGACTGCACCTTGCTTATCTAGGGAGAATCATAAGTATTTTGTCACATTCATTGATGAAAAATCTAAATACACCTGGTTAACCTTAATCCCATCTAAAGATAGAGTCCTTGATGCATTTAAAAACTTTCAAACTTATGTGACTAACCATTATCATGCTAAGATTAAAATTTTGAGATCAGATAATGGAGGAGAGTACACTAGTCATGCATTCAAGTATCATCTAGCTCATCATGGGATTCTTCATCAAACAAGCTGTCCCTACACGCCACAACAGAATGGTGTGGCTGAGAGGAAGAATCGACATCTCATGGAGACTGCTCGGTCATTAATGTTTCAAGCAAATGTTCCCAAGAGGTTTTGGAGTGATGCTGTAACCACTGCTTGCTACTTAATCAACCGGACACCTACAAAGGTCCTTGAAGATCAGGCACCATTTGAGGTATTGAACAAACACAAGCCATCCGTAGAACACTTGAGGGTATTTGGGTGTTTGTGCTATGTGTTGATTCCGGGACAGATGAGAAGCAAGTTGGAAGCAAGGAGCACAAAGGCTGTATTCATAGGCTACTCTACAACACAGAAGGGATACAAATGTTATGATCCAGAAGGGAGAAGAGTTCTGGTATCAAGGGATTTGAAGTTTGTAGAAGAAAGAGGATACTATGAGGAAAAGAACCAAGAAGACTTGAAAGATCTCACCTCAGATAAGGCTGGGGTGTTAAGGATTATCCTAGAGGGGCTAGGAATCAAGATGTCCCAGGATCAGAACTCTGGTCAAAGGGAACAACATGGAGACTCTCACCATGATCGTGAGGGGGGAAATGAGCCTGAAGTTCAAGAAAGTGGCCAAGAAGGAGCCGGCTTGAATGAGGAAGGAGTGGAAACAAGTTCAGGCCGAGATGGAGCCAGCCTGAATCAGGAACAAAGGGAAATGAGTTCAGGCTCTCACAATCAAGGTGAGCAGGAACAAAGAGAAGTAGAAGCATCAGTTGAGGATATAGAAGAAGAAGAAGAACTGGATGTGCAAGAGCAAGCAGTGAGAGTTCAACAACCAGAATTGAGGAGAAGCACTAGAGTAAGGAAGGATCCTTCCTCTTGGGTAAACACGAGAGTGTACTACAATGCCCAAGCAGTGGAGCATCCTTCTCAAGCTGTGTGCTCCTTTGCTCAATATCCTAAAGCACATTGCGCATTTATGGTGAATCTGGATGAGGGTTATATCCCAAGAAGCTATGAAGAGGCAATACAAGACAAGGAATGGAAGGAATCAGTTGGAGCTGAGGCAGGAGCTATGATCAAGAATGATACATGGTACGAGAGTGAGTTACCTAAAGGGAAGAAAGCTGTGACTAGTAGATGGATCTTCACAATCAAGTATAAGGCTGATGGTCAGGTTGAAAGGAAGAAGTCAAGACTGGTTGCAAGAGGCTTTACTCAAACATATGGAGAAGATTACATCGAGACCTTTGCACCAGTGGCTAAACTACATACAATCCGGATTGTATTAAGCTTGGCTGTGAACCTTGGATGGGGTTTATGGCAAATGGATGTGAAGAATGCATTTCTACAAGGAGAGCTTGAGGATGAAGTGTATATGCATCCACCTCCAGGCTTGGAACACTTAGTGAAGAAAGGAAATATGTTGAGACTGAAGAAAGCCATCTATGGGTTGAAGCAATCACCAAGAGCTTGGTACAACAAGCTGAGCACTACCCTTAATGGCCGAGGCTTCAAGAAGTCTGAGCTAGATCACACTCTCTTCACTCTCATTACTCCCTCAGGTATGATCGCACTCCTTGTGTATGTTGATGATATCATCATCACAGGAAGTGATAAGGAAGGTATCATAGCAACCAAGGAGTTCCTTAAGTCAATGTTTGAGATTAAAGACTTGGGAGAAATGAAATACTTTCTTGGAATTGAGATATGTAGATCCAAGGAAGGCTTGTTCATGTCCCAAAGGAAGTATACACTTGATCTTTTGAAAGGTGCAGGTGCTTATGGAGGCAAGACAGCAAGGATGCCTATGGAGGATGGCTACAAAGTCCCACTGGAGGGGGAGATTGAAGACAGCAAACCCTATCAGGATCCTAAACTCTATAGAAAAATAGTTGGCAAATTGATTTATCTTACCATAACTAGACCTGACATTTGTTTTGCTGTGAATCAGGTGAGTCAACACATGCAAGTGCCTAAGGAGCATCACTGGCGCATGGTGGAGAGAATCCTGATGTATCTCAATGGCTCACCTGATCAAGGAGTATGGATGGGTTGCAATGGGAGCACTGAAGTGGTTGGATACTGTGATGCAGATTGGGCTGGTGATAGAGCAGACAGGAGATCAACCACAGGCTATTGCACATTCATTGGAGGCAACTTGGTTACTTGGAAGAGCAAGAAGCAGAAGGTAGTATCTTGTTCAAGCGCAGAAACTGAGTATAGAGCTATGCTGAAGCTTACCAATGAGCTAGTGTGGATCAAAGGCATCTTGAAGCATTTGGAGATTGATCAAGCCACGCCAATGACAATGCATTGTGATAACCAAGCTGCCATCCACATTGCCTCCAACTCAGTGTTCCATGAAAGAACTAAGCACATTGAGGTTGATTGTCACAAGGTGAGGCAGATGATTGTGCTAGGGGTAATCTTGCCATGCTACACTAGAAGTGAAGATCAGTTGGCGGATGTGTTCACCAAAGCTGCAAGGCAAAAGACAATGGAGTCCATTCACATCAGGTTGGGCCTCATTGATCTTGGGAAGAGAAGGAGCTGATCCCCTAAGTCATGAGGTCTTTACTCTTTTTCCCTTATCAAGGTTTTATCCCAATGGGTTTTCCTTGGTAAGGTTTTTAATGAGGAAGATCTCATGGCTGTCCAATCTTAGACTTTCACAAAGCTAAGATTGAGGGGGAGTGTTGAGATGAGCTGAGTATAAGGAGAAGAGATGAGGGGTTGAAGGCATGAAGAGATAAGGAAGTGTAGAACTAAGGAATGGAGAGCATGGGAGAGTTTGGGAGAGTTTGGTACGGATGGGCCGTACAGGCCGTACCGGCCGTACCGGCCGTACACATTGTATCGACCAGACTCGACCAAAGGTAAAAGAGACTTACCCGGGTAACTCGGTTGAAGGGAAGAAGCTTTACCCAAAGCTTAGGATGAGTTGTGACCGTTAAGGGAAAGGAAGAAGCTGGGCGTGACAGTCTGGCACAGCTGGAAAGGTAAAAGGGATCTTATCCAAGATACTAGATGCCTTACACATGTGGAGTACCTCATTGGATCATTTCAAACTAAGCGCTCCACCCTTCTTTGACTACACATGCTTTAGCTTATCCTCTTGTATTGTAAAGCCCTAATCTCGACACTATATATATGTAACTCAGTCTCATTAATAAGATTACACAGTTCTGATTACTCTTAGCCTCCATGGCTTCTCTCTTAGTCTCTTGATCTTATCTTTCATTCTAAATCATCTCTAAACTTCTCTAATCTCTCTTAAACTCTCAGATTACTCTTTATACTCTAAAAGTCATATGTAGAAGGCTCTAGTGTTCTTATCAAACAACTTCAAGTTTCCTATTCCTCTAATAGGGATCTTGTCCCCATTTGCAATCATAACATGTCCACTAGTTGGTTCTATATCCTTAATCAGATTTGTATCACTAATCATGTGATGAGATGCACCAGAATCAACAATTAATGGCTTAGTTACACTGCTCGCATTATGACACAGGTTCAAAGGTGATCTAAATGCATTGAGTTCATGATTCATCCTAGCATTTCTAGCAAAGGTGTACTCATGTCTAGCCTGTTCATTGCTTTTAACTCTATCCATCCTAGCAATATCAGTAACATAAGGAGATGTTTCTATAGTCTTAGCTATCATGGATGCACCAAAGGAGTACCCATGAGTGTTACCATTCTCCTTGAGCATTTTGATGAGAGCATCCATCTCGGATCTCTTGATGAAGTCCTGATCATTGCCACGGATGTTAGGAGCTCCTGAGTATGTCACCAGTGCCTTGCCATCACCCTCACGCCTCTCTCCTTCAGCTCCACGGCTAGATGATCCGGCTCCACTTGTTCCTTCAGAAGCATGAGCTCTTGCCTCCCTTTCCTTCATGAACTTCGCTGGCTTCAGATGAGGATGTAGTATCCAGCACTGGCTCTTCTTGTGTCCATGCTTCTTGCAGTGATCACAGTTGCCATTGAACTTCCTATCTTCATACTTGTCGTGTGCTGCTCTGTTGGCTTGTGGTATCTCCTCATGATCAGTTTGCGCAGCATTGGCTAGGGACAAGTCTCCTTTACCACCAAACAAGCCAATGGAGCCTTGCTCCTTTTGTATCTGAGCACACGCATCCTCCAAGTCAGGAAGCTTATCAGCCCTCAACATATGCTGAATCAACCCACTGTAGCTTGGATTCAATGTCATCAACAACCCAAAGACCTTGTCTTGCTCTCTTCTTTCATTCAGCAGCTCCGGATCAGTTGTGCTAGGCCTCAGCATCTCCAGCTCTGACCAGAGTGTCCGGAACCTCCCCAAATGCTTAGTGAACTCCATGTCCTCCTGAGTTAGATCATTCAAAGCTTTCTTCACTTCAAAGACCCGGCTGAGGTTAGAGGTGTTTCCATACACCTTCTTCAACGTTTCCCACAGCTCCTTGGCTGTCTCACAGTAGCTGTAAGCATCAAGAATGGCTGGCTCCAATGAGCTATGAAGAGCAGACATCACCATCATGTCCTCTTGTTGCCACTTCTCAGCTTCAGCTTCCGAGACACTCTCCTTGTCTCCTCCTTGAGTAATGAGTTTTGGAGCCTCACCAGATGTGATGTGCTTCCATAAACCCTTACTTCCCACAGCAGTCTTCACCATCCTAGACCATACTAGGTAGTTACTTCCCTTGAAAGTCACAGCAACCTTCATCTTGGAACCACTCTCCATCTTAAGCAGCTTCACTTCAATAACTTGTAAAAGACTTGATCTTGAGACTCAGAACTACAACACCAGCTCAAACCCTTCCGTGCCTTGTCTTTACTCTTCAAAGAACCCTCAAACAGCTAGATAGGACTCCCGGAATGAAGATGTAGCTCTCGGGATGCAGCTTCTTCCAAGAACACTCACACCACTCTCACTTGATCTCTCAAAGTTTCAAGTTTGAATCTTCAAGAGAAAAACGCCAAGAACTCAGATTGAAATCAACCTGGCTCTGATACCATATCACTTTTGAGTAATGTAAACTATAATCTGAGTTTAGATAAGAATAGAGAAGAGATTAGAGTAGATTTAAGAGATTAAGAGACTAATGGAGAATCATTGTGAAAAATATAGAGAGATTGATTTGTTTCGAACTGTCTAACTTTCATTAATGAGATTAGGATACATTATATAGTGAGGTAGAGACTCTAGGGTTTCAGATACAAAAGGAGAGAAAGCATGTAGAGTCAAAGGATAAGATAAGAAGGGGTTTGAACTATCCAATGAGAGAGGCCGCGTGTGTGAAGCATCTTTGCTTTATGCTTGATCCGCTCCAGCCCAAGACAGGCTGTCACACCCTCCTTCTTCCTTGGTAACGGTCTGATCCTTCAGATAAGTGATCAGCCCTTCTCCTTATCAGGTGTGACCATCCAGGTAACTTATTGCTTTACCGCAACTAAGGTAAGTGCGTACGGCCAGGTAGTACGGCCATGTACGGCCTTGTACGGCCTTGTACGGACGCCTCACCCAACCTTCTCCATTCCTCCTAAGCTTCTTCTCCTCCATTCATACTTAACCCCTCAAGTCTTCTCTCCTCATCTCAACATTCCAGTCTTCATGTAGCATTGCATCTTCATATGATCTAGGCACATAGCTTCCACCTAAGCTGATCATAAATGCGCAATGCTCTTCTGGATAGCACGCAAAGGAGCACACAGCTTGAGAGGGATGCTCCACAGCTTGGGCATTGTAGTACACTCTTGTGTTTACCCAGTTGGAAGCATCTCTCTTTAATCGTGTGCTTCTCCTCAATGGAACTACTACATTCTCTTCCACGGCTTCTTCTGGTATCTGGCTTTCTTCACTAGCTTGCTGACCTCCATGTTGATCACTTCCCCTTGAGTCATCTTCACTTTGAACATGAGAGTCTGCGCTTTTGTTGTTGATTTTCGGCTTCACTTGTTCCTTGAACTTCAGTATCAGCAGATTCACTTCCCCCTTCATGTTCTAAGTGAGATGATTCTTCAACTCTAACAGGTGGTGTTGCTTGGCGTTTGTGCTGATCTGATGACACTCCAATACCAAGTCCTTGCAAAATGTTTCTCAAGCTTGCAGCCCTGTCTGATGGTTGGGATAGATCTTCAAGTTCTTCCCAATTCTTCCCATCATAATATCCCTTTTCTTCAAAGAACTTCACCTCCCTTGATACAAATACTCTTCTGGTATTTGGATCAAAGCATTTGTATCCCTTTTGGGACGTAGAGTATCCAATCATCATAGCCTTGGTACTCTTCTCTTCTAGCTTGTTCCGCATTTCCCCGGGTACTAGCACATAGCACACACACCCAAAGATCCTCAAGTGTTCCAACCCTGGCTTACTCTTGTTAAGAACCTCAAAGGGGGACTGATCATTGAGAATCTTGGTTGGTGTCCTGTTGATCAGGTAGCTTGAGGTCATCACTGCATCACTCCAATGCTTCTTAGGCACACTTGTATAGAACATCATTGATCTTGCCACCTCCATGAGGTGTCTATTCTTCCTTTCAGCCACTCCATTCTGCTGGGGTGTATAAGGACAGCTCGTCTGATGAAGTATTCCATGGCTAGCTAGATGTTCTTTGAATGCATGACTTGTATACTCCCCACCATTATCTGACCTGAAAATCTTAATCTTGGCATTATAGTGGTTAGTAACATAGTTTTGAAAATTTTTAAATGCATCAAGAACTCTATCCTTTGTTTTAATGAGTGTTAACCAGGTGTATTTAGATTTTTCATCAATGAAGGTGACATAATACTTGTAATTGTCCCTAGATAAACAAGGTGCAGTCCAAACATCAGAGTGGATTAAGTCAAAACACTTCTCATAAACTGTAACCGATCTTTGAAACACACTCTTACAATGTTTTCCCAAAATACAAGCTTCACAATCATTATTTTTAAACATGACACCTGGTTATGAGATTAAGAGATCCTTAGAGTAATCAGAATAAAGAGAGTGTTTAAGAAGTGATTAAGAGAAGTTTGTGAAAGATTAAGAGACTAGATAGAACCGTTTAGAGTCTAAGAGAGAACCATAGTGTCTAAGAGATTAGAGAGACTCAAACTGCATAATCTTATTAATGAGTGAGGTTACATATTTATATGGAAATCATAAGGGTTTACAAGAGGCGAAATGGGCACTATTGGAGCATGTAGAGTCAAGGTTGCTTTCCGGATGATTGGATGATAAGGCTCACACGCTTTGCCTCTTTACAGCCTGTTCCAGCCTGGCACGCTCTTCCCTTATCCACTCAACGGTCTGATCCCTTCTCCTTAAGTCCCCAAGGTAACATTTCCTTGTTACCGTTTCACTTGGTCGAGGTTGGGTAAGTTTTGGTCGAGACCTTTGGTACGGACGGTACGGCCATGTACGGCCTTGTACGGACGTCCGTACCATTCACACCCAAACTCCCTAAGCTTCTCCATCTCTTCTCCTCTTCAACTCCTCTTCTCTCCATACCAATATAATCAACTCAACTCAACACTCCCCCTCAAGCTTAGCTTCGTGAAAGCCTAAGCTTGGAAAGCTACAAGATCTTCCTCATTAAAAACCTCACCAAAGAAAACCCAATGGGATAAAACTTTGATGAGGGAAAAAGAGTAAAGACCTTGCAGCTAAGGGGATTACCTCCTTCTCTTCCCAAGATCTATGAGTCCCAATCTGATGTGAATGGACTCCATAGTCTTTTGCCTTGCAGCCTTGGTGAACACATCCGCTAGCTGATCTTCACTCCTTGTATAGCATGGCAAGATCACCCCTAGCACAATCATCTGTCTCACCTTGTGGCAATCAACTTCAATGTGCTTGGTCCTCTCATGAAACACCGAGTTGGATGCAATGTGGATGGCAGCTTGATTGTCACAATGCATTGTCATTGGAGTTGCTTGATCAATCTCCAAGTGCTTCAAGATGCCTTTGATCCATACCAACTCGTTGGTAAGCTTCAGCATGGCTCTATACTCGGCTTCTGCACTTGAACATGACACTACCTTCTGCTTCTTGCTCTTCCAAGTCACCAAGTTGCCTCCAATGAATGTGCAATAGCCTGTGGTTGATCTCCTGTCTGCTCTATCACCAGCCCAATCCGCATCACAATATCCCACCACTTCAGTGCTTCCATTGCAGCCCATCCATACTCCTTGATCAGGTGAGCCGTTGAGATACATCAAGATCCTCTCCACCATGCGCCAGTGATGCTCCTTAGGCACTTGCATGTGTTGACTCACCTGATTCACAGCAAAACAGATGTCAGGTCTAGTTATAGTAAGATAAATCAATTTGCCAACTAGTTTTCTATAGAGTTTAGGATCCTGATAAGGTTTGCTGTCTTCAATCTCCCCCTCTCGTGGGACTTTGTAGCCATCCTCCATAGGCATCCTTGCTGTCTTGCCTCCATAAGCACCTGCACCTTTCAAAAGATCAAGTGTATATTTCCTTTGGGACATGAACAAACCTTCCTTGGATCTACATATCTCAATTCCAAGGAAGTATTTCATTTCTCCCAAGTCTTTAATCTCAAACATGGATTTAAGAAACTCCTTGGTTGCTATGATACCTTCCTTATCACTCCCTGTGATAATGATATCATCAACATACACAAGGAGTGCAATCATACCTGAGGGAGTCGTGAGAGTGAAGAGAGTGTGATCTAGTTCAGACTTCTTGAAGCCTCGACCATTCAGAGTAGTGCTCAACTTGTTGTACCAAGCTCTTGGTGATTGCTTCAGCCCATAGATGGCTTTCTTCAGTCTCAACACATTCCCACTCTTCACTAAGTGTTCAAGGCCTGGAGGTGGATGCATATACACTTCATCCTCAAGTTCACCTTGTAGAAACGCATTCTTCACATCCATTTGCCATAACCCCCATCCAAGATTCACAGCCAAGCTTAGTACAATCCGGATTGTGTGTAGTTTAGCTACTGGTGCAAAGGTTTCTATGTAATCTTCTCCATAAGTTTGAGTGAAACCTCTTGCAACTAGCCTTGACTTCTTCCTCTCAATCTTTCCATCCGCTTTGTACTTGATTGTGAATATCCATCTACTGGTCACAGCCTTCTTCCCTTTTGGTAACTCACTCTCGTACCATGTATCATTCTTGATCATAGCTCCTGCCTCAGCTCCAACTGATTCCTTCCATTCTTTATCCATGATTGCTTCTTCATAGCTTCTTGGGATGTAGTTCTCATCCAAGTTAACCATGAAGGCACAATGTTCTTCTGGATATTGAGCAAAGGAGCACACGGCTTGAGAAGGATGCTCCACAGCTTGGGCATTGTAGTACACTCTCGTGTTTACCCAGCTAGAAGGATCCTTCCTTATCCTTGTGCTCCTTCTTAGTGGCTGCACAACCGGTTCTTCTTCCTGTTGTTCTTCTACCACTTCATCTTGAGAAGGTGTTTGCCTCACACCATGATCATGACCATGACCATCAGAGCCTATGCTCTCTTCTCCTTCATTCTCTACTCCTCCTTCATCCTGGTTAGCCTCTTGCATAGGTTCCTCATGCTCCTCTCCTCCCTCATGATCAAGGTGGGATGGTGAACCAACTTCAGGAGGTGTAGTTGCGTGATTCCTTGGATCCTGGGATGTACTGATTCCAAGACCTTCAAGGATGATCCGCAAGGTGGTGGCCTTGTCTGATGTTAAGTCCTTCAGGTCTTCTTGGTTCTTTTCTTCATAGTATCCTCTATCTTCCAAGAACTTCACATCTCTAGATACAAGTACTCTCCTTGCTATAGGATCATAGCATTTGTATCCTTTCTGTGTAGCTGAGTATCCTATGAACACAGCCTTAGTACTTCTTGCTTCTAGCTTGTTGATCATCTCTCCTGGTTTGAGCACAAAGCATAGGCATCCAAAGACTCGCAAGTAATCAAGTGCTGGTTTGTACCTGTTCAGAACTTCAAATGGAGCCTTCTCATTCAGAACCTTGGTTGGAGTTCTGTTGATCAAGTAACAAGCAGTGGCAACCGCATCACTCCAAAATCTCTTTGGAACATTACTCTGAAACATAAGAGACCTTGCCACTTCCATGAGGTGCCTATTCTTCCTCTCAGCCACTCCATTTTGCTGTGGAGTATACAGACAGCTTGTTTGATGTAGGATCCCATGTTGTGATAAGTGTTGCTTGAATGCATGACTTGTGTACTCTCCTCCATTATCTGATCTCAAAATTTTAATCTTAGCATGATAATGGTTAGTTACATAAGTTTGAAAGTTCCTAAATGCATCAAGTACCCTATCTTTGGTCTGAATTAAGGTTCATCAATGAATGTGATAAAGTACTTATAACTATCTCTAGATAAGCAAGGAGCAGTCCACACATCTGAATGAATTAGATCAAAGCAATTATCATAAACGGTAGTAGACTTTTGAAACACAGTTCTACAATGCTTGCCTAAAATACAAGCTTCACAATCTTTGTTCTCAAACACAACACCTGGTACCATTAAGTTCAAAGCTTTAACATGAGGGTGTCCTACTCTAGCATGCCACAATGCATTTTTATTCAACAAAGAAGCAGAAGTAAACGAGCAACTATAATCAGGAACAGAAGTGAGTTCTTCAAGCATATAGAGATCTCCCTTAGTCACCCCTTTCCCAACCAATCTGCTGCTCTCAATATCCTGAAACTTCACATCATTAGGACTAAAGATAACATTGCATTGTAAATCATTAGTACATTTCTTCACAGATAATAGGTTTGATGTGAATTCAGGCATGTAAAAAGCTCTAGATTCTTTGTTAAACAACTTAAGCTTTCCTATTCCTCTAATAGGTATCTTATCCCCATTTGCTATCACCACATGCCCATGCGTAGGTTCTATATCCTTAATCAAGTTCTCATCACTTATCATATGATGTGATGCACCAGAATCAACAATCAATGGTTTACCTACTCGTTTAGCATTATGACATAGATTACTAAGCAATAGATGCATCCTATCAGTTCTAGCAATGTGAGCATTTCTATACTCATTCCTAGCTTCTAACCGTTCTACTAGTTCTCTAATCAAGTGATCATCCTTATATGCAATCATAGAAGCTCCAAAGGAATAACCATAAGTGTTACCGTTTTCCTTTAGCATTTTGAAGAGAGCGTCAAGGTCTGATCTCTTGATGTAGTCATCATTGCTGCGTGAGCTTGAGGCACCTGTGTAAGCCACTAGAGACTTCCCATTCCCATCATTGCCTCCAAGCCCATCCGCTTCACTCGCCTTGCTGGTGCCAGCTCCACTTGAACCTTCAGTCACATTTGCCCTTCCCTCACGCTCCTTCATGAACTTGGCCGGCTTGAGGTGTGGGTGTAGTATCCAGCATTGGCTCTTCTTATGACCATGCTTCTTGCAATGATCACAGTTGCCATTGAACTTCCTGTCCTCGTACTTCCCGTGAGATGCCTTGTTTGCTTGTGGAGTCTCGGTTGAGTCCTCATGAGCTGCTTGATTGGCAAGAGAGAGCTCCCCCTTTCCTCCAAACAACCCCATAGATCCCTGCTCCCTTTGGATTTGCGCACACACCTCCTCAAGGTCCGGAAGCTTGTCTGACCTTAGCATGTGCTGGATGAGTTGAGTGTAGGCCGGGTTCAGTGTGAGAAGCAACCCAAAGACCTTGTCTTGCTCGCGCCTCTCATTCAACTGATCTGGATCAGTTGTGCTCGGCCTCAGCATCTCCAGCTCTGACCATAAGGACCTGAACCTTCCCAAGTGCTTAGTGAACTCCATGTCCTCTTGTGCAAGACGGTTGATCGCTAGCTTCACTTCAAACACACGGCTGAGGTTGGAAGTGTTCCCATACACCTTCTTCAGCGTGTCCCACAGCTCCTTGGCTGATTCACAGTAGCTGTAGGCATCCAAGATAGCTGGGTCCAAGGATGCGTGTAGAACCGTCATCACCAGCATGTCTTCTTGTTGCCATTTCTCCACAGCCGCTTCATTGGAGACCTCTTCTTGATCTCCTCCCTGAGTAATGAGTTTCGGAGCCTCCCCTGTTGTGATGTGCCCCCACAAACCCTTACTTCCCACCGCAGTCTTCACCATCCGAGACCACACAAGGTAGTTGCTACCTTTAAAAGTAACCGCTACCTTCATCCTCATGTTCATCCCATGTTCCATCTTTGCTTGACTTGAAAACTTGAATCTTGAATCTCGTACACACCAACCTTGAGTCTAGAATCACGCAAACACACAGAACGTAGCACAGCTTCAACTAGAACGTATCACAGCTTCAACACCTTCAAGACTACTCGCGTGTAGCTTCAAAGCCGTTAGCTTGTAACTCTCTAAAGATCAAACCCCAGATTCAAATGAACCTGGCTCTGATACCATATGAGATTAAGAGATCCTTAGAGTAATCAGAATAAAGAGAGTGTTTAAGAAGTGATTAAGAGAAGTTTGTGAAAGATTAAGAGACTAGATAGAGCCGTTTAGAGTCTAAGAGAGAACCATAGTGTCTAAGAGATTAGAGAGACTCAAACTGCATAATCTTATTAATGAGTGAGGTTACATATTTATATGGAAAGCATAAGGGTTTACAAGAGGCGAAATGGGCACTATTGAAGCATGTAGAGTCAAGGTTGCTTTCCGGATGATTGGATGATAAGGCTCACACGCTTTGCCTCTTTACAGCCTGTTCCAACCTGGCACGCTCTTCCCTTATCCACTCAACGGTCTGATCCCTTCTCCTTAAGTCCCCAAGGTAACATTTCCTTGTTACCGTTTCACTTGGTCGAGGTTGGGTATGTTTTGGTCGAGACCTTTGGTACGGACGGTACGGCCATGTACGGCCTTGTACGGACGTCCGTACCATTCAAACCCAAACTCCCTAAGCTTCTCCATCTCTTCTCCTCTTCAACTCCTCTTCTCTCCATACCAATATAATCAACTCAACTCAACACTGGTAACATTATGCTTAAGGCCCTAACATGTGGATGTACTAGCCTAGCATGCCACAAAGCATCCTTACTTAAAGAAACCGAGCTAAACGAAAAACAAGAACTAGAGATAGGAGAGAGATCTTCAAGCATGTAAAGGTCTCCCTTAGTTGCTCCTTGGCCGATCAACTTACTGCTCTTAATATCCTGAAACTTCACATCATTAGGACTAAAAATAACATTGCAATCATGATCAGTAGTGCATCTCTTGACAGATAACAAGTTTGAAGTAAATTCAGGCATGTAGAATGCATTAGACTCTTTATTAAACAGTTTCAACCTACCAATGCCTCTAATAGGAATTCTATCTCCATTAGCAATCATGACATGACCTTGGGTAGGTTCTATATCCGTAATCAACCTGTTATCACTAATCATGTGATGAGATGCACCAGAATCAATAATCAAAGGTTTATGTATATCCTTAGCTAGATGACTTCTAGGATGATCATTGTTATTTTTTAAGTTCTCAAGTACTCCTAAGAGTTAATAAGCAACGCTATGTTCAGTTTTACCAATCAAGGGATTCTCTAGTATGTCTAGCAACCTATCAGTTCTACTAGACATAGTATGAGCAGCAAAAGAATAACCAAGAGTATTGGGTCTTAGTTTGTTACCAGACTCTTTAAGAGCTTTGATGAGTGCATCTATGTCTGACTTCCTGATCACCTCATGCTCTAGGTTCTTTCCTCCTGAGTGGTGAGAAGAGAGAGCTCGCCCTTCACTCTCATTCACTTGTGAGGATGTACCAGCCCCGGATGCACTGCCACTGCTTGTCTCGGTGGACATGTGAGCTCTGGCTTCTCTCTCCTTGTTGAATTTGCTTGGCTTGAGGTGAGGGTGAAGTATCCAGCATTGGCTCTTCTTATGGCCTGGCTTCTTGCAATGATCACAACTCCCTTCAAAGCGGTCACCATACTTTCTTCCATCATTCTTGTAACCCGCCTTGTTTGCTTGCACATCCTCAGCCTGATGAGCCATAGGTAGCTCCCCCTTTCCTCCAAACAAGGCTAGAGAGCCTTCCTCCTTCTGCAGTTGAGAGCACACCTCCTCCATTGTTGGTAGGCTTGGCGATCTCAGTATGTGCTTTATGACATCCTGGTAGCACACGTCTAAGGTCATCAACAACCCAAACACTTGATCCTGCTCTCTCCTCTCCATGATGATCTCTTGATCACTGGTGCTTGGGCGCAGGTTATCCAGCTCAGACCAAAGAGCTCTGAACTTCCCAATGTGTGTAGTAAGCTCTACACCACCTTGCATCAAGGAGGTGATGGCTTTCTTCAACTCAAACACACGGTTAAGGTTTGAGACATCTCCAAATGTCTTCTGGAGCGTCTCCCATAGGTGCTTAGGTGTCTCACAGAAGATGTAGGATTCAAGCAAAGGGACTTCAATAGAACTGTGTAGCACGGACAGCACCATCAGATCTTCTTGAACCCATTTCTTCTTCACCTCAGCTTCTGTGAGTACTTTTCCACCCTCAGCTTCCTCATTCCCTTTGGCCACTGGCTCTGGACCATCATCCGTGATGTGGTTCCACAACCCTAGCCTCCCAATAGCAGTCTTCACCAGCCGAGACCACAACAAGTAGTTTCCTACACCTTTTAAGGCAACCGGAACCGTAACAAGCTTACTGTAGTTTCCTTCCATCTTCTCTTTGCCTCTAGTTACTTCTAGTCTTCAATCTTGTACTTCAGTTGAGCTTCTTCTACCACACCAGATCTTCAAGAACACACGGGACCAAAGAACCAAGGGTAAGACACTTCAACACACTGACAAGACTTCCCGGAAGTATCAAGAACAAACGCAAGAACACAAAGAAGGAATGAGTAAGAATCACACAAAGGAACTAAGATATCTCAATACCAAAGCCAACCTGGCTCTGATACCATGAGATTTTAGAGATTTAAGAAGGTATTGAGAGATTAAGAAAGATTAAAGAGAAGTTTAGTGAAAGATTTAAACAAGTATCATGGTTTGAGAGTGATTAAGAGACTTTGTGATGAACTCCTAGGATGCGTCTCTGGATGGATCGGGATAGATCCTTGCATAAACGAGTCAAGGACTCAAGTTTATCAAGGTTTGTGGATTGATTGGTGACACAAGAGGCTGCGGAAAGGCTCCTTGATACTCCTAGGCTATAGATCGTATATGACACACCAAACTAAGGCCCTTAACACTGGATATTACACACCAGTAGACTGGATATTACACACCAGACACTTCAACAACTCGCAAAGCAAGAGAGAAGACACCAAAAAGGTTTTAAACAAAAGATAACTTAGATTAGAATGAGGGTTTGTGATACACTTAAATAGAGAGATCCTTGTACATGCACAAGGTCTCGAAAACATAAGAAAACATAAAGGAGAAGGCTCCACACGGTTTCAAAGTAATAACATAACACTTAGAGTAAAACATAATATAAGATAGTTGATGAAGTCGGTCCAAGGTGCCTTAGGCCGAGTTGCATCCAAGATACATCAACTAGGAATGTGTAAGTGAACTTGATACCTCATTAAAAACCTTGATTAGAAAACCCATTGGGACAAAACTAATCAAGGGAAAAAGAGTATACCAAGCCACTTGCCTAGATGATGATCAGCTTGATGATAAGATCACCTGAATGGTGATGAGTGTGTCTTGGTGGCTCAAGCTTCTACCAAGACAGTCTTCTTGCTCCTTAGAGATCTTCAGTATGTTTCCAACAGCTTCCTTGAGTCTTCTTGTCATTGCACGAGTTATGGGACCTGTGGGAATGGCTAGGACATCTTCTTCTTCAGCTAGTGTATCTTCAGTCTCTCCTTCTCCATCTTTATCAACTAGCTGGTCCATGATCATATCATCCCCTCCCACTTGAAAAGGATTTGTCCTCAAATCTGGCTCATCTGCAATAAAAGGAATCAAGTCAGTAACATTGAAGCTATTACTCACATCATACTTACCTCGCAAATCCAGCTTGTAGGCATTGTCGCTGATCTTCCTTATGACCTCAAAAGGTCCATCAATCCGCGGCATTAGCTTGGACTTCCTTTCATTTGGAAACCTCTCTTTCCTTAGGTGAATCCAGACCTGATCACCCACTTCAAAGACCATCTCACGCCTTCCTTTGTTGGCATGCTTAACATACTGTTTGGTTTTCGCCTCAATGTTGAGCCTAGCCTGCTCGTGGAGTTGCTTCACCATCTCTGCCTTCTTTTTGCCATCAAAGCTGACCCTTTCACACTCAGGTAAAGGGATTAAATCCAAAGGAGAGTTGGGATTGAACCCATAAACAATTTCAAAAGGAGAAAACTTAGAAGTAGAATGCACAGCATGATTGTATGCAAATTCACAATGAGGCAAATAGTCTTCCCATGATTTCAAGTTTTTCTTTATGAATGTACGCAAGAGTGTTCCAAGAGTCCTATTAACTACTTCAGTTTGTCCATCAGTTTGTGGATGACAAGTAGTAGAAAACAAGAGTTTAGTACCTAGTTTAGACCAAAGAGTCTTCCAAAAATAACTAAGAAACTTAGTATCTCTATCAGAAACAATAGTCTTAGGCATGCCATGTGTACGCACAATCTCTTTAAAGAACAAGTTAGCAATATGCAATGCATCATCAGTTTTGTGACAAGCTATGAAATGTGCCATCTTTGAGAACCTATCCACAACTACAAAGATCGAATCCTTTCCAGTCCTAGTTCTAGGCAATCCAACAATGAAATCCATAGATATGTCATTCCAAGGATGATAAGGTATAGGGAGAGGAGTATACAAACCGTGAGACTGAACCTTAGATTTAGCTTGCTTGCAAGTTGCACATCTCTCACATAGTTTCTCCACATCTCTTTTCATCCGAGGCCAAAAGAAGTGATCCTGCAAAGTTTTAAGAGTCTTTGCAACACCAAAGTGACCCATGAGACTTCCTCCATGAGATTCCCTAACAAACAAGTCTCTCAAAGAACAGTTAGGCACACACAATCGATTATCATAGAAAAGAAAACCATCATGTCTAAAGTAGTGTCCTACAGCCAATTTCTCACAAGAGTTGTAAGCCTCTCTAAAATCAGGATCATTCTCATACATTCCTTTAATCTGCTCAAATCCTAATAGCTTAGCATCAAGAGTGTTCAAGAGAACATACCTTCTGGATAGTGCATCAGCAACTATGTTTTCCTTACCTTGTTTATACTTGATGACATAAGGAAATGTCTCAATGAACTCAACCCACCTTGCGTGTCTCTTGCTGAGCTTGTTCTGTCCTTTGAGGTATTTGAGAGACTCATGATCTGTGTGTATGACGAATTCTTTAGGCCAGAGATAGTGCTGCCAAGTCTGCAAGGCTCTCACCAAGGCATACAGCTCTTTATCATAAGTTGCATAGTTGAGGGTAGCTCCTCCAAGCTTCTCACTGAAGTATGCAATGGGTCTCTTCTCCTGCATCAATACAGCACCAATACCAATTCCTGAGGCATCACATTCTATTTCAAAAGTTTTATGAAAGTCAGGAAGTATAAGAAGAGGGGCATGAGTAAGCTTCTCTTTAAGGCATTGGAAAGCAAGTTCTTGTGCTTCTCCCCACTTGAATCCACTTCTTTCTTGATTACTTCGGTCAAGGAGATGCAATGGTGCTGAAGTCTTTCACAAAGCGCCTATAGAAGCCAGCAAGTCCATGGAAGCTTCTTACTTCACTCACGGTTTTAGGAATTGGCCATTCTTGTATAGCCCTTACTTTCTCCGGATCAACTTTAACCCCATCTGCACCCACAATAAAACCTAAAAAGACCAAGTTATCTGTGCAGAATGTACATTTCTTAAGATTAGCATAAAGTTTTTCTTTCCTCAACACATCAAGAACAGTCTTAAGATGGTCTATATGCTCTTCTAGACTCTGACTGTAGATTAGGATATCATCAAAGTAAACTACCACAAACAAACCTATAAAGGACCTAAGCACATGGTTCATCAATCTCATGAAAGTACTAGGTGCATTAGTCAATCCAAAGGGCATAACTAACCACTCATATAACCCATGCTTAGTCTTAAAGGCAGTTTTCCACTCATCTCCTTCTTTCATCCTAATCTGATGATATCCACTCTTTAGATCTATCTTAGAAAAGATGCATGAACCATGTAATTCATCAAGCATATCATCTAATCTAGGAATAGGATGGCGATACTTCACTGTTATATTGTTGATTGCTCTACAATCAACACACATGCGCCAGCTTCCATCTTTCTTGGGCACAAGCAGTACTGGAACAGCACAAGGGCTCATGCTCTCTCGGATATGCCCTTTCTCCATCAGTTCCTCTACTTGTCCTTTGTAGTTCTTTGGTCTCAACCGGATTGGTTCTGTATGCTGGCCTGTTGGGAAGTGTAGAACCAGGCACAAAGTCAATTTGGTGTTCAATCCCTCGCACTGGTGGTAGTCCTTTGGGACTATCTTCTGGAAAAACATCTTGATATTCCTGCAAAAGAGACACAAGTTCACTCGGATACTCCGGTGCAATATCAGTAGTAGTCAAGAGTGATTCCTTATAGATAAACAAAAGAATAGGAAGGTTAGAGCAGAGAGATCTTTTAACATCACCAGACTTGGCATAGAAGTTTAGTTGCTTTGTTGATTCAGCGGGTAGATCAATCTCTTTCTTCTTTTGTAGTTGGAGCTGATCAACCTGAACTTCCTTAGGAGTCATAGGCACAAGAACTGTCTTTCTCCCTTTAAACTCAAAGGTGTGCTTGTTGGCATACCCATCATGTATCACACGTCTATCTGATTGCCACGGCCTTCCAAGGAGAATGTGTCCAGCTTCCATAGGCAGTACATCACAAAGAATCTCATCTTCATATTTACCAATGGATAAGGGAACCACAACCTGAGTAGAGACTCTCATCTCGCCCTCTTCATTGAGCCATTGGAGCCTATATGGTTTAGGATGCTTCTGGACCCTCAAACCCAACTTTTTAACCATAGTCTCACTCGCAACGTTGACACAACTGCCTCCATCCACAATAAGACTACAGACCTTTCCTTGTACTAGACATCTAGTATAGAAGAGATTCTCTCTTTGCTCCATCTCTTCGGTCTTGCTTTGAAGACTCAAGGTTCTTCTAGCAACTAGCAACCTTCCAGCGACCGGGTTGGCAACATACTCCTCTTCTGAACTGTGATCTTCTTCGGCCTCTGTCTCCTCATCAGTAGATTCATATTCTCCATTGTCATGAAGGATCATCACACGTTTGTTGGTGCATTCATTAGCGTAGTGTCCTCTTCCTTGGCACTTAAAACACTTAACATCTCTTGATCTTGTAGTAGAGGCTTCAGCTTTCCCTTTATCCTTGCTGAGGGAACTAGTAGGTTTTTCCTCATCCTTTTGATATGACTTGCTCTCTTTCTGGTGACTTGGCTTATCTTCTTTAGCACCTTGATATCTAGTTCCATAGTTGCCTCGGGAGTGACCTTTTCTCTTTACTTGTTGTTCCACTAGAATGGCTTTGTGTAGCATCTCCTCCATCTCCAAGTAGTGTTGCATCTCCACACTGTCTTGTATCTCACGGTTGAGTCCTCCAAGAAACCGTGCCATAGTAGCTTCTCTATCCTCAGATATGCAAGCTCTTAACATCAACAACTCCATCTCCTGATAGTATTCTTCGACTGTCCGTGAGCCTTGCGTGAGTTTTCTTAGCTTCTGATGGAGATCCCGGTGGTAATGGCTAGGCACAAATCTCTTGCGCATGAGAGCCTTCATTTCTGCCCAAGTCTCAACAGGAAATTCCCCATTGCGCCTTCTATTGGTGACTAGTTGATCCCACCAACTCAAAGCATAATCATAGAACTCAGTAACAGCAATTTGAATCTTCTTAGCTTCTGAATAACGCCGACAATTGAAGACTAGATCAATCTTCTTCTCCCATTCTAGATAAGCATCAGGATCGGCTTTGCCATGGAAAGGAGGTATCTTGATCTTAACTCCAGCAAGCTCATCTCTTTGATACCTACGCCCTTCATGGTCACGTCTAGATCTTCTACTGCTGTGTCTAGAGGAAGAGCTATGTCTAGAAGCCGAGCTGTGCCGTGCCCTATCTCTTTCATAAAAGTTATCAGTTTCTTGTGAACCAGCATGCTCTTGTCGTTCACGTCCATTCCTCCTAGGTGCTTGCTGATGATCAGTCGTTTGGTCTTGTCTACCAGGGGCTCTCTGATCGTATCTCTCATCCAGCAACTTTACCAAGTCTTCCATTACTTGTTTGGTGATAGCTTCTTGTAGGAGTTTGTTTCTTCTCATATACGTTGCATCATCTTCTTCAGTTCCCATTGTTTTCTGTTACACACAAAAGACTGAAACAAGTAAGTAGTTCCACGGGCAATTTGATTTATGATTCGAGATTCAATGAAAGAAACAATCGGAAACAATCAAACAAATCTCAAGCGACGCGGCAAATCAATACCGTGATCAACAAGTAAGGAATTCAAATCGATTTTATTGACACAATCAACTCAGATTTATCAGAAAAGGATTCGAGATTCAACAGGTGATGATTTGAGATTAAACAAAACTTGATCTACGGTTCTAGTAACAGATCGAATCACACGAACACAAGGAACTTTCGGATCAAGCAACCTAGTAACGTAATCGACAAGAATGTGAAAAGTTTTATTCAAAACTTGATCAGAATCCTCAGATCTATCAATATTGAACCATGAAACAATAGATCTATCAATCCTATCAATGATACTAATCAGATCGAGTGAGAAACAACACGCAAATCCCAAATGATCAAAGATATAAAACGATAAAGAGTAGATCTTATGAACAAACAAAAGAGAAATCGAAACTCCCCTTCCAGAGTGCTCTGATACCACTTGATGAACTCCTAGGATGCGTCTCTGGATGGATCGGGATAGATCCTTGCATAAACGAGTCAAGGACTCAAGTTTATCAAGGTTTGTGGATTGATTGGTGACACAAGAGGCTGCGGAAAGGCTCCTTGATACTCCTAGGCTATAGATCGGATATGACACACCAAACTAAGGCCCTTAACACTGGATATTACACACCAGTAGACTGGATATTACACACCAGACACTTCAACAACTCGCAAAGCAAGAGAGAAGACACCAAAAAGGTTTTAAACAAAAGATAACTTAGATTAGAATGAGGGTTTGTGATACACTTAAATAGAGAGATCCTTGTACATGCACAAGGTCTCGAAAACATAAGAAAACATAAAGGAGAAGGCTCCACACGGTTTCAAAGTAATAACATAACACTTAGAGTAAAACATAATATAAGATAGTTGATGAAGTCGGTCCAAGGTGCCTTAGGCCGAGTTGCATCCAAGATACATCAACTAGGAATGTGTAAGTGAACTTGATACCTCATTAAAAACCTTGATTAGAAAACCCATTGGGACAAAACTAATCAAGGGAAAAAGAGTATACCAAGCCACTTGCCTAGATGATGATCAGCTTGATGATAAGATCACCTGAATGGTGATGAGTGTGTCTTGGTGGCTCAAGCTTCTACCAAGACAGTCTTCTTGCTCCTTAGAGATCTTCAGTATGTTTCCAACAGCTTCCTTGAGTCTTCTTGTCATTGCACGAGTTATGGGACCTGTGGGAATGGCTACGACATCTTCTTCTTCAGCTAGTGTATCTTCAGTCTCTCCTTCTCCATCTTTATCAACTAGCTGGTCCATGATCATATCACTTTGAGATTTAAACTAGAGAGAGAGAGTAGAGAGAGAGTGATTCAATCTCGTTAATCATTAATCTGATGAGGTTACAACTTATATAGTATGAGAGCTTAGGGTTTACAAGGTTTAAAGATAAGCTAAAGCATGTATAGTCAACCAGGAGAGGAGCGCATATCATAAAGCACCCAATGAGCTTCTTCCCGCGTGTGAAGCATCTTGGATCTTTGACTAGGATGCTGACAGTCTGTCACAGCCTGGCACAGCCTGTCAGATGCGCTCCTCAAGCTCTCTCAACGGTCTGATCCAAGTAGAGTATGGTAGAAGGTAAGAATGATCCGTTTACTCCCCTCATGGTTAAACGGTCATGGTAACTTCTTCTTTACCTTGTACGGCAACCTTGTACGGCCTGTCCGTACACTCACATCCCTAACTTCATCCTCAAGCCTCTAACCTTCTCCAGCTTCATATCACATAGTTGCATCACCTCATTTCAACACAAATCAGGTGATTACAGTTTCCCAATTTGGGAATAGCACAGCTTCATCGTCGTTCCAATCAAACCAGGATGAATCACTTTGTGAGAAGCTTGATTTGGATACATAAAGTGGTGGAGAATCACCAGGAAGTTAAATAAATCTCATAGGAGTTGGGATGAAGAAGTTATCCCACTTTCAAATCAGGTGATTCCAGTTTCCCAGTTTGGGAATAGCACAGCTTCATCGTCGTTCCAATCAAACCAGGATGAATCACTTTGTGAGAAGCTTGATTTGGATACAAAAAGTGGTAGAGAATCAAAGGAAGATGAATAAATCTCATAGGAGTTGGAAAGAAGAAGTTATCCCATTTTCAAATCAGGTGATTCCAGTTTCCCAGTTTGGGAATAGCACAGCTTCTTCGTCGTTCCAATCAAACCAGGATGAATCACTTTGTGAGAAGCTTGATTTGGATACATAAAGTGGTGGAGAATCACCAGGAAGTTGAATAAATCTCATAGGAGTTGGGATGAAGAAGTTATCCCACTTTCAAATCAGGTGATTCCAGTTTCCCAGTTTGGGAATAGCACAGCTTCATCGTCGTTCCAATCAAACCAGGATGAATCACTTTGTGAGAAGCTTGATTTGGATACATAAAGTGGTGGAGAATCACCAGGAAGTTGAATAAATCTCATAGGAGTTGGGATGAAGAAGTTATCCCACTTTCAAATCAGGTGATTCCAGTTTCCCAGTTTGGGAATAGCACAGCTTCATCGTCGTTCCAATCAAACCAGGATGAATCACTTTGTGAGAAGCTTGATTTGGATACATAAAGTGGTGGAGAATCACCAGGAAGTTAAATAAATCTCATAGGAGTTGGGATGAAGAAGTTATCCTATGACTTTTGAGAAATGTAAAGTAGAATCTGAGTTTATAAGAGAATAAGAGATAGATTAAGAGAGAGTAAGAGATTATGAGACTAATGGAGAATCATTGTGAAATGTGTAGAGAGATTTAGTGATTAGAACTGTCTAACTTTCATTAATGTGATTGAGATACAATATATAGTGAGTAGGAGACACTAGGGTTTCAGTATACAAGCATGTGAGGTCAAAGCATAAGGGGAGCGCCCATTTGAAAGTGTCCAATGAGAGCATCCGCGTGTGTGAGGCATCTTTTGCTTTATGCCTTATCCTTCCAGTCCATGACAGTCTGTCACACGCTCCTTCTCCCTTCCTTATCCATTCTCAACGGTCTGATCACTTTGCCTAAGTGATCAAGGCTTCTTCCCATCATACAAAGTTACTTGGGTAACTTTGTTTCACCATGACTGAGTTACCTCCTCCATTTGTACGGCCTAGTACGGATTCTGTACGGCCTTGTACGGATGGCTCGTCCATGATATGCCTTAACTCCCCAAGCTCAACTAGTTCCCATAAGTCTCCCTTCCTTATATCCTCATCTCTTCAACACTCCCCCTCAAGCTTAGCTTTGTGAAAGTCTAAGCTTGGACAGCCATGAGATCTTCCTCATTAAAAACCTCACCAAGGAAAACCCATTGGGACAAAACCTTGATGAGGGAAAAAGAGTAAAGACCTCACAGCCAAAGGGGATCAGCTCCTTCTCTTCCCAAGATCAATGAGGCCCAACCTGATGTGAATGGACTCCATTGTCTTCTGTCTCGCAGCCTTAGTGAACACATCAGCCAACTGATCTTCACTTCTTGTATAGCATGGCAGGATGACTCCTAAGATGATCATATGCCTCACCTTGTGACAATCCACTTCAATGTGCTTGGTTCTCTCATGAAACACCGAGTTGGAGGCAATGTGGATGGCAGCTTGGTTATCACAATGCATTGTCATTGGCGTGGCTTGGTCAATCTCCAAATGCTTCAAGATGCCTTTGATCCACACCAGCTCGTTGGTAAGCTTCCGCATAGCTCTATACTCAGCCTCTGCACTTGAGCAAGACACCATTTTCTGCTTTTTACTCTTCCAAGTAACCAAGTTGCCTCCAATGAATGTGCAATAGCCTGTGGTTGATCTCCTGTCTGCTCTATCACCAGCCCAATCTGCATCACAGTATCCAACCACTTCAGTGCTCCCATTGCAACCCATCCAAACTCCTTGATCAGGTGAGCCGTTGAGATACATCAAGATCCTCTCCACCATGCGCCAGTGATGCTCCTTAGGCACTTGCATGTGTTGACTCACATGATTCACAGCAAAACAAATGTCAGGTCTAGTTATGGTAAGGTAAATCAATTTACCAACTAGTTTTCTATAAAGTTTAGGATCCTGATAAGGTTTGCTGTCTTCAATCTCCCCCTCTCGTGGGACTTTGTAGCCATCCTCCATAGGCATCCTTGCTGTCTTGCCTCCATAAGGACCTGCACCTT
This sequence comes from Brassica rapa, assembly GCF_000309985.2. Taxonomy (NCBI): domain Eukaryota; kingdom Viridiplantae; phylum Streptophyta; class Magnoliopsida; order Brassicales; family Brassicaceae; genus Brassica; species Brassica rapa. The sequence continues at coordinate 117,834 of NW_022610118.1, forward strand.
TCAAAAGATCAAGTGTATACTTCCTTTGGGACATGAACAACCCTTCCTTGGATCTACATATCTCAATTCCAAGAAAGTATTTCATTTCTCCCAAGTCTTTAATCTCAAACATGGATTTAAGGAACTCCTTGGTTGCTATGATACCTTCCTTGTCACTTCCTGTGATAATGATATCATCAACATACACAAGGAGTGCAATCATACCTGAGGGAGTGGTGAGAGTGAAGAGGGTGTGGTCTAGTTCAGACTTCTTGAAGCCTCGGCCATTCAGAGTAGTACTCAGCTTGTTGTACCAAGCTCTTGGTGATTGCTTCAGTCTATAGATAGCTTTCTTCAGTCTCAACACATTCCCTCTTTTCACTAAGTGTTCCAAGCCTGGAGGTGGATGCATATACACTTCATCCTCCAGCTCTCCTTGTAGGAATGCATTCTTCACATCCATTTGCCATAAGCCCCATCCAAGATTCACAGCCAAGCTTAATACAATCCGGATTGTGTGTAGTTTAGCTACTGGTGCAAAGGTCTCAATGTAATCCTCTCCATAAGTTTGAGTGAAACCTCTTGCAACCAGTCTTGACTTCTTCCTCTCAACTGTTCCATCAGCCTTATACTTGATTGTGAAGATCCATCTACTAGTCACAGCCTTCTTCCCTTTTGGTAACTCACTCTCATACCATGTATCATTCTTGATCATAGCTCCTGCCTCAGCTCCAACTGATTCCTTCCATTCCTTATCCATTAATGCCTCTTCATAGCTTCTTGGAATGTAATTCTCATCCAAATTTACCATAAAAGCACAATGTTCTTCAGGGTATTGAGCAAAGGAGCACACAGCTTGAGAGGGATGCTCCACAGCTTGGGCATTGTAGTACACTCGCGTGTTTACCCAACTGGAAGGATCCTTCCTCAGCCTTGTGCTTCTTCTCAATACAGGTTGTTCTTGCTCTTGAACCGGTTCATCTTGTGTACTTGGTTCTTGAACTCCACTCTGATGTTCTTCATCTTCTTGGCTTTGCTCACCTTGATGATGAGAACCTGAGTTGATCTCTTCTCCTTCTTCACTCAAGCCGACTCCTTCTTGGCCATTTTCTTGAGTTTCAGGTTCACTTCCCCCCTCATGATCAAGGTGAGGTGTTTGTGTAGCTCTAAGAGGGTTCACTTGAGCTTCCTTCTTGACCCCCACCACTCGCAGACTGATCCTGGTTCATGCTGATGCCTAGACCTTCTAAGATAGTCCTTAAGACTCCAGCCTTATCTGATGTGAGATCTTTCAATTCCTCTTGATTCTTCTCCTCATAGTATCCTCTTTCTTCAATGAACTTCACATCTCTAGATACAAGTACTCTTCTAGCTTCCGGATCATAACACTTGTATCCTTTTTGAGTTGTTGAGTAACCAATGAACATTGCCTTCCTGCTTCTGGCTTCTAACTTGTTTCTCAACTCTCCTGGTACCAGCACATAGCATAAACACCCAAATACTCTTAGGTACTCCACTGATGGCTTGTGCTTGTTGAGAACCTCAAATGGTGCTTGATCCTTTAACACCTTAGTAGGAATCCGGTTGATCAAGTAGCATGCAGTTGCAACCGCATCACTCCAAAATCTCTTTGGGACATTGGCTTGAAACACCAGTGATCTAGCTACCTCCATCAAGTGCCTGTTCTTCCTCTCAGCCACCCCATTCTGTTGTGGAGTATAAGGACAGCTTGTTTGATGCAAGATCCCATGATGATTCATTTGGCTCTTGAACGCATAGCTTGTGTACTCTCCTCCATTATCTGACCTAAAAATTTTAATCTTGGCATGATAATGGTTAGTCACATAAGCTTGAAAGTTCTTAAATGCATCTATCACTCTATCTTTTGATGGGATTAAAGTTAACCAGGTGTATTTGAATTTTTCATCAATGAATGTCACAAAGTATTTATGATTATCCCTAGATATGCAAGGTGCAGTCCAAACATCAGAATGTATAAGATCAAAGCACTTATCATAAACACTAGTAGAGTTTGGAAAAACAGTTTTACAATGCTTGCCTAAAATGCAAGCTTCACAATCCTTATTCTCAAATGAAACACCTGGTAACATCAAGTTCAAAGCCCTACCATGGGGATGTCCTAATCTAGCATGCCACAAAGCATTTTTATTTAAACTAGAAGCAGAAGTAAATGAGCATTTGTGATTGGAAACAGGTTCAAGTTCTTCAAGCAAATACAACTCTCCTTTAGTGATTCCTTTTCCAATCATTTGGCTGCTCTCAATATCCTGAAACTTCACATCATTAGGGCTGAATATAACATTGCAATTCAAATCAGTTGTGCACTTCTTGACAGATAACAAGTTGGATGTGAAATCAGGCATATAGAAAGCTCTAGAGTTTTTGTCAAACAATTTCAAGTTTCCTATTCCTCTAATAGGTATCTTATCTCCATTTGCAATCATAACATGTCCATTAGTTGGTTCTATATCTTTAATGAGATTTGTATCACTAATCATGTGATGAGATGCACCAGAATCAACAATTAATGGCTTAGTTATGTTGCTAGCAGTGTGACACAGGTTCAATGGTGATCTAAATGCTTTAAGCTCATGATACATCCTAGCATTTCTATCAAAGGTGTACTCGGCTCTAGCATTGTCACTACACTTAATGCTATTCATCCTAGCAATGTCAGTAACATATGGAGTATTATCTATAGTCCTAGCTATCATTGATGCACCAAATGAGTACCCATGAATGTTACCATTCTCCTTGAGCATTTTGATGAGTGCATCCATCTCGGATCTCCTTATGAAGTCCTGATCATTGCCGCGGATGTTAGGAGTTGCTGAGTATGTCACCAGTGCCTTGCCATCACCCTCACGTCCCTCTCCTTCAGCTCCACGGTTAGATGGTCCTGCTCCATCAGATACATGCGCCCTTGCCTCCCTTTCCTTCATGAACTTCGCCGGCTTCAAATGAGGATGAAGTATCCAGCATTGGCTCTTCTTGTGTCAATGCTTCTTGCAATGATCACAATTGCCATTGAATTTCCTATCCTCATACTTGCCGTGTGCTGCTTTGTTGGCTTGTGGAGTCTCTTCATGATCAGATTGCACAGCATTTGCAAGAGACAGCTCCCCCTTGCCTCCAAACAAGCCAATGGAGCCTTGCTCCTTTTGTATCTGAGCACACGCCTCCTCTAGATCAGGTAGCTTCTCGGACCTCAACATGTGCTGGATTAGACCAGTGTAGCTTGGATTCAGCGTGAGTAGGAGCCCAAAGACCTTGTCCTGCTCACGCCTCTCATTTAGGAGCTCTGGAACAAGTGTACTTGGCCTAAGCATCTCCAACTCAGACCACAGTGACCGGAACCTTCCCAAATGCTTGGTAAACTCCATGTCTTCTTGAGACAACCCATTGATTGCCTTCTTTACTTCAAACACACGGCTCAGATTGGAAGTGTTTCCATACACCTTCTTCAGTGTGTCCCACAGCTCCTTGGCTGTCTCACAGTAGCTATAAGCATCCAGTATAGCTGGCTCCAACAAGGCATGAAGAACTGACATCACCATCATGTCTTCTTGCTGCCACTTCTCAGCTTCACTCTCCGAGACACTCTCCTTGTCTCCTTCTTGGGTAATCAGCTTAGGAGCCTCACCGGATGTGATGTGCTTCCATAAACCCTTGCTTCCCACAGCAGTCTTCACCATCCTAGACCATACTAGGCAGTTACTTCCCTTGAAAGTCACCGCAACCTTCATCTTCATTCCGCTTTCCATCTTCAACAGCTTCACTTCAATAGCTTGCAAAAGACATGATCTTGGACCTCAGATTCGCAACCCCAGCTTCCCACCTTGTATCTTGTCTTGTATCTTCAAAGAACCTCCAAAGAACCAGAAAAGATCTCCCACAAAGTAGTTGAAACCTTTGTGATGTCGAATCTCTCAAGAACACTCCAAACACACTCACTTGATCTCTTAAAGCTTCAAGTTTGAATCTTTAAGAGAAACACCAAAGAACTCAGATTGAAATCAACCTGGCTCTGATACCATATGACTTTTGAGAAATGTAAAGTAGAATCTGAGTTTATAAGAGAATAAGAGATAGATTAAGAGAGAGTAAGAGATTATGAGACTAATGGAGAATCATTGTGAAATGTGCAGAGAGATTTAGTGATTAGAACTGTCTAACTTTCATTAATGTGATTGAGATACAATATATAGTGAGTAGGAGACACTAGGGTTTCAGTATACAAGCATGTGAGGTCAAAGCATAAGGGGAGCGCCCATTTGAAAGTGTCCAATGAGAGCATCCGTGTTGAGATGAGGAGTAGTTATGGAGGGTTGAAGTTACTTGGGTGGAGAAAGTTACCACAGTAAATATTAGTTACTGTGGTAAAAAGGGTTAAAAGAAAGTTACCTTAGTGAAAGGAGTTACTTGAGAGTGAAATGGGTAAAGGGAAACTTACCAGGAAGAGAGGAGTGTGCGCTGAGGTTGGGATAAGGTTGTGGATAAGGTGGAGAGCCTTGACAGGCTGTGACAGGCTGGAAAGGCAAAGCATCTCAGTCCAAGATGCCTCACACACGATCACTCTCTCATTGGCTGAGTTTGAAATGAGGAGCCTCTTCCCTTGACTCCACATGCTTAGAATAGTGATCAAATGGAAACCCTTGTATCTGATCTCTCTCTATATATTGTAACCTCATCATTAATAAGATTAAGCAAGTTATGAGTCTCTCTTAGTCTCTCTCTAGTTCTTACTTTAGACTCTTAATCTCATTTTATACTTTAATCTTCTCTAAATCTCTTCTAATCTTTCCTAAATACTCAGATCACTCTAAACATCACTAAAAGTGATATGGTATCAGAGCCAGGTTAGTGAGAACCTGAGGTCGTGTGAGATTCTTTGAAGCCTCAAGGTTGAAGCTTTGAAGAAACTCTTGTGTGTTCTTGTGTGTTTGAGATTTTCTGGGTACTTTTCAAGTTCAAGACTGGTTGTGGTGTATCATCTGAAGCTGTGTGGGTTGAAGATCGAGGCTGTGAAGGTTTCTACAAGTCACTCAACTCAAGATAAAGTTTCTGAAGCTTAGAGAGTTCATCATTCAACATGGAGAGTGGGATGAACATGAACATGAAGGTAGCTGTGTGTTTCAAGGGAACCAACTACTTGGTGTGGTCTCGGATGGTGAGAACCACGGTGGGAAGCAAGGGGTTGTGGAAGCACATCACCCCCGGAGAAGCTCCAAAACTCATCACTCAAGGAGAGGATGATGGTGAGGCTGCAAGCAAGGCGGAAGAGAAGTGGCATCAAGAGGACATGCTGGTGATGTCTGTGCTTCATGCGTCACTTGAGCCGGCTATTCTGGATGCATACAGCTACTGTGAGTCTGCTAAGGAGCTGTGGGATACTTTGAAGAAGGTGTATGGCAACACATCAAACCTAAGCCGAGTGTTTGAAGTGAAGCAAGCCATCAACAACCTTGTACAAGAAGACATGGAGTTCACCAAGCATCTAGGGAGATTCAGGAGTCTCTGGTCCGAGATGGAGATGCTTAGGCCAAGCACAACGGATGCTGATGAGCTCAACAAGAGGAGAGAGCAAGACAAGGTCTTTGGGCTACTCCTCACGCTGAACCCGGCTTACAACGGTCTCATCCAGCACCTGCTTAGAGAAGACACTCTACCTGATCTTGAGGATGTGTGTGCGCGGATTCAGAAGGAGCAAGGCTCCATTGGGTTGTTTGCAAAGAAAGGAGATCTTTCCCTTGCAAGCCAGGCAACTCAAGAGGAAGGTAGTGAAGCTCCACAAGCAAACAAGGCTGCGGCTGCGCATGGGAAGTTTGAGGAGAGGAGGTTCAATGGGAGTTGTGATCACTGCAAGAAGCATGGCCACAAGAAGAGCCAATGCTGGATACTCCATCCTCACCTCAAGCCGGCTAAGTTCATGAAGGATCGTGAGGCAAGGGCTAATGTCTCGGATGGTACAAGTGGAGCTGGTACAAGCAAAGGAAAGGAGATAGATGGGCGTGAGGCAGGTGATGGAAAGTCTCTTGTAGCCTACACTGGAGCATCAAGCAACCGTGGGAACAATGATCAAGAGTATCTAAGGAGATCCGACCTTGATGCGCTCATTAAGATGTTCAAGGAGAATGGTAACATCTTTGGGTATTCTTTTGGTTCTAGGGTGGTAGAGAACTATGAGAATCTAACTAGAACTGATAGGATGCATGAGAGCTTGATAGAAATGGTAAATCAATCTAGAATTGCAAACTTTGCTAGAAATGATCATGCATTCAAACAATCTAGTATCCTTGCACATATTGCTAGTTCTCATGACATTAAGCCATTAGTGATTGATTCAGGTGCATCTCATCATATGATAAGTGACACTAGCTTAATTAAAAACATTGTGCCAATGAATGGAAAGTACTGATTGCTAATGGAGATAAGATTCCTATTAGAGGAATAGGAAGTCTTAAACTATTTGATAAGGAAACTAAAGCTTTTTATATGCCTGAATTTACATCAAACTTGTTATCTGTTAAGAAATGTGCTACTGATTTGCAATGCAATGTTATATTCAGTCCTAATGATGTGAAGTTTCAGGATATTAAAAGCAGCAAGATGATTGGAAAGGGAGTGACTAAAGGAGAGCTATATTTACTTGAAGATCTCACTCCTGTTTCTAGATATAGCTGCTCGTTTACTTCTGTTTCTAGTTCTGGTTTAAGTAAAAATGCATTGTGGCATGCTAGATTAGGACACCCTCATAATAAGGCTTTAAAACTGATGTTGCCAGGTGTTTCCTTTGAGAATAATGATTGTGAAGCTTGCATTTTAGGCAAGCATTGTAGAACTGTCTTTACCAAGTCTACTACTGTTTATGAAAAGTGTTTTGATCTTATTCATTCTGATGTTTGGACTGCACCTTGCCTATCTAGAGAAAACCATAAGTATTATGTAACTTTCATTGATGAACAATCCAAATACACCTGGTTAACTTTAATTCCAACCAAAGATAGGGTACTTGATGCATTTAAAAATTTTCAATCCTATGTGACTAACCATTACAATGCCAAGATAAAGATTTTCAGGTCAGATAATGGAGGAGAGTACACGGGACAAGCATTCAAGCTACACCTAGCTCAGCATGGAATTCTTCATCAGACAAGCTGTCCCTATACACCACAACAGAATATGAAGGTCTTTGGGTGTTTGTGTTTTGTGATGGTGCCTGGAGAGATAAGAAACAAGCTAGAAGCTAAGAGTTCAAAGGCAATGTTCATTGGATACTCATCAAGTCAGAAAGGATACAAGTGCTATGATCCTAACACAAGGAGAGTGTTAGTATCTAGAGAAGTGAAGTTTGTTGAAGAGAAAGGATATTATGAGGAACAGATTCAAGAAGACTTGAAGGATCTTACCTCTGATAGAGCTGAAACCTTGAGGATTATCCTAGAAGGCCTTGGAATCAACATGAATCAAGGACATCAAGGGGGGAGAAGCACTACTGATGTTAGGAGTTTTCAAGGCTCCTAAGACAAATGTTGTAGTATAAAAGATTGTCGAACCAGTTCTGAGGGATATCAAAGCACTGAGAATGCAAGTACTCACTTAATCTAAGTGCAACCAATGATTTAGATGGGTTTTAAACTACTACTAAACTAGAAAGCAATAACAGAATGATACTTTCTTGACTAAGGGAAAAGAGAACTCATGGGCATAGGGATTAGACCTTGGGTGATCAAGTATCGAACTAAGGATGGCAAATGATCAATCAAACTATCAACCTTAAGCCTAGACACAATTCTAAGCAAGCTCTATGTCTAGATGAATGCTCATTTGCTAACATATCTCAAACATCAAATGTCTTTGGTTGAATAATATGAAAGCAATCATTACTAACAAGTCTATTAGCTATCTTAGCACCTTTAACAACAAATGTCTTTGGCAAAGTATACTAAAAGCCTAGGAGAGTTGTCTCGGGCATTTCATCGAACACCTTTCGGGTGAGAAATGCCTAAGGATCAACAACTGAGTGGCCAACTCAGAAGATGCATTATGATTACTCTACTAGCAAGGAAATATGAATAATCTACACTAAAACATCCTAGCTCTAACCTAATCACCCTTAATCTCCCTAACCCATGAATTCAAAAGGTGATTACTCACTAATCTCCATGATTCCTCTTAAACCCATATTGGATTTTAGATTAACCATGTAGAGAAATAGATAAGAAATCAACAAGAACACAACAATCAAAATCCAAGAGATGAACTTCTCTAGAGAGTTTTTGTGTATTTCTCAAAATCAAAAGATAATCTGCCTGGTGGCTACAAAAGATGTTTAAAACATAGGTTTTAGAAATGTAAAACGTCCATAGTGAAATGACCAAAAGGCCCTTAAGTAAAATAGAAATCGAGCAGATAATAGACGCGGAGCGACCTCGGCATGTCGCTCCGACAAGTCGCTCCGGCCTTCGGGAGCGACCTCAGTGGCTCGCTCTGAGAGGTCGCTCCAGGCTTTGCTTCGTGTCGTCTCGCCATGGAGACGCGAGCGACCTCGGGGTGTCGCTTTGGGAGGTCGCTGCGAGAGGGGTGTGAGATGCGAGCGACCTCGGGGCGTCGCTCTGGGCAAGTCGCTCTGGGGGGTGCTTTGGAGCGACCTCATGACGTCGCTGCGGAACCTCGCTCCCATGCTCTGCTCGTCCAATGATCACCTATTTCACGTCCTTTAAGCTCCAAATGCATCCAAATGTCCCCAAGAACTCCATGTGGCACTCCAACACCTAATAAGGACAATGAATGCAAAATGCAACCTAGACATGGCTAAATCCTAATCTACATGATGAAAATGCTCATGGATGAATGGATAAAACAATGCAAATATGCAAGATATCAACTACCCCAGTCCCGGATCATCAGACTTCCAACCTTGAGCATGAGGGGGGGAATGAAACAAGAACGCCAAACCGTGTAGAAACAAGTAGAGAAGAGAGTTCTGGCTCTCATGATCAAGCTGTGGAATCAAATGATCAAGAAGAAGGAGCTGAAGAGAGTCAGCTAAGGGAAGAAGGAGCTGAAGCAAGTCAGCTAGGAGAAGAAAGATCTGAAACAAGTGTGCTGCCACAAGAAGAAGAACAAGAGATGGCGCAAGAAGGGCCAGTATTGAGAAGAAGTACAAGACTGAGAAAGGATCCTTCCAGTTGGGTAAACACAAGAGTGTACTACAATGCCCAAGCTGTGAAGCATCCTACTCAGGCCGTGTGTTCTTTTGCTCAATATCCAGAAGCACATTGCGCATTCATGGTAAACTTGGATGAGAATCACATTCCAAGAAGCTATGAAGAGGCAATGGAGGATAAGGAATGGAAGGAATCAGTAGGAGCTGAGGCAGGAGCTATGATAAAGAATGATACATGGTATGAGGGTGAACTACCAAAAGGGAAGAAAGCTGTGTCTAGTAGATGGATCTTTACAATCAAGTACAAGGCTGATGGGTCGATTGAGAGGAAGAAGACTAGACTAGTAGCAAGAGGGTTCACTCAGACATATGGAGAGGATTACATTGAGACATTTGCACCAGTAGCCAAGCTACACACCATTAGGATTGTTTTAAGCTTGGCTGTGAACCTAGGATGGGGATTGTGGAAAATGGATGTAAAGAATGCATTTCTACAAGGAGAGCTTGAGGATGAAGTCTATATGTATCCTCCACCAGGTCTTGATGAACTCCTAGGATGCGTCTCTGGATGGATCGGGATAGATCCTTGCATAAACGAGTCAAGGACTCAAGTTTATCAAGGTTTGTGGATTGATTGGTGACACAAGAGGCTGCGGAAAGGCTCCTTGATACTCCTAGGCTATAGATCGGATATGACACACCAAACTAAGGCCCTTAACACTGGATATTACACACCAGTAGACTGGATATTACACACCAGACACTTCAACAACTCGCAAAGCAAGAGAGAAGACACCAAAAAGGTTTTAAACAAAAGATAACTTAGATTAGAATGAGGGTTTGTGATACACTTAAATAGAGAGATCCTTGTACATGCACAAGGTCTCGAAAACATAAGAAAACATAAAGGAGAAGGCTCCACACGGTTTCAAAGTAATAACATAACACTTAGAGTAAAACATAATATAAGATAGTTGATGAAGTCGGTCCAAGGTGCCTTAGGCCGAGTTGCATCCAAGATACATCAACTAGGAATGTGTAAGTGAACTTGATACCTCATTAAAAACCTTGATTAGAAAACCCATTGGGACAAAACTAATCAAGGGAAAAAGAGTATACCAAGCCACTTGCCTAGATGATGATCAGCTTGATGATAAGATCACCTGAATGGTGATGAGTGTGTCTTGGTGGCTCAAGCTTCTACCAAGACAGTCTTCTTGCTCCTTAGAGATCTTCAGTATGTTTCCAACAGCTTCCTTGAGTCTTCTTGTCATTGCACGAGTTATGGGACCTGTGGGAATGGCTAGGACATCTTCTTCTTCAGCTAGTGTATCTTCAGTCTCTCCTTCTCCATCTTTATCAACTAGCTGGTCCATGATCATATCATCCCCTCCCACTTGAAAAGGATTTGTCCTCAAATCTGGCTCATCTGCAATAAAAGGAATCAAGTCAGTAACATTGAAGCTATTACTCACATCATACTTACCTCGCAAATCCAGCTTGTAGGCATTGTCGCTGATCTTCCTTATGACCTCAAAAGGTCCATCAATCCGCGGCATTAGCTTGGACTTCCTTTCATTTGGAAACCTCTCTTTCCTTAGGTGAATCCAGACCTGATCACCCACTTCAAAGACCATCTCACGCCTTCCTTTGTTGGCATGCTTAACATACTGTTTGGTTTTCGCCTCAATGTTGAGCCTAGCCTGCTCGTGGAGTTGCTTCACCATCTCTGCCTTCTTTTTGCCATCAAAGCTGACCCTTTCACACTCAGGTAAAGGGATTAAATCCAAAGGAGAGTTGGGATTGAACCCATAAACAATTTCAAAAGGAGAAAACTTAGAAGTAGAATGCACAGCATGATTGTATGCAAATTCACAATGAGGCAAATAGTCTTCCCATGATTTCAAGTTTTTCTTTATGAATGTACGCAAGAGTGTTCCAAGAGTCCTATTAACTACTTCAGTTTGTCCATCAGTTTGTGGATGACAAGTAGTAGAAAACAAGAGTTTAGTACCTAGTTTAGACCAAAGAGTCTTCCAAAAATAACTAAGAAACTTAGTATCTCTATCAGAAACAATAGTCTTAGGCATGCCATGTATACGCACAATCTCTTTAAAGAACAAGTTAGCAATATGCAATGCATCATCAGTTTTGTGACAAGCTATGAAATGTGCCATCTTTGAGAACCTATCCACAACTACAAAGATAGAATCCTTTCCAGTCCTAGTTCTAGGCAATCCAACAATGAAATCCATAGATATGTCATTCCAAGGATGATAAGGTATAGGGAGAGGAGTATACAAACCGTGAGACTGAACCTTAGATTTAGCTTGCTTGCAAGTTGCACATCTCTCACATAGTTTCTCCACATCTCTTTTCATCCGAGGCCAAAAGAAGTGATCCTGCAAAGTTTTAAGAGTCTTTGCAACACCAAAGTGACCCATGAGACTTCCTCCATGAGATTCCCTAACAAACAAGTCTCTCAAAGAACAGTTAGGCACACACAATCGATTATCATAGAAAAGAAAACCATCATGTCTAAAGTAGTGTCCTACAGCCAATTTCTCACAAGAGTTGTAAGCCTCTCTAAAATCAGGATCATTCTCATACATTCCTTTAATCTGCTCAAATCCTAATAGCTTAGCATCAAGAGTGTTCAAGAGAACATACCTTCTGGATAGTGCATCAGCAACTATGTTTTCCTTACCTTGTTTATACTTGATGACATAAGGAAATGTCTCAATGAACTCAACCCACCTTGCGTGTCTCTTGCTGAGCTTGTTCTGTCCTTTGAGGTATTTGAGAGACTCATGATCTGTGTGTATGACGAATTCTTTAGGCCAGAGATAGTGCTGCCAAGTCTGCAAGGCTCTCACCAAGGCATACAGCTCTTTATCATAAGTTGCATAGTTGAGGGTAGCTCCTCCAAGCTTCTCACTGAAGTATGCAATGGGTCTCTTCTCCTGCATCAATACAGCACCAATACCAATTCCTGAGGCATCACATTCTATTTCAAAAGTTTTATGAAAGTCAGGAAGTATAAGAAGAGGGGCATGAGTAAGCTTCTCTTTAAGGCATTGGAAAGCAAGTTCTTGTGCTTCTCCCCACTTGAATCCACTTCTTTCTTGATTACTTCGGTCAAGGGAGATGCAATGGTGCTGAAGTCTTTCACAAAGCGCCTATAGAAGCCAGCAAGTCCATGGAAGCTTCTTACTTCACTCACGGTTTTAGGAATTGGCCATTCTTGTATAGCCCTTACTTTCTCCGGATCAACTTTAACCCCATCTGCACCCACAATAAAACCTAAAAAGACCAAGTTATCTGTGCAGAATGTACATTTCTTAAGATTAGCATAAAGTTTTTCTTTCCTCAACACATCAAGAACAGTCTTAAGATGGTCTATATGCTCTTCTAGACTCTGACTGTAGATTAGGATATCATCAAAGTAAACTACCACAAACAAACCTATAAAGGACCTAAGCACATGGTTCATCAATCTCATGAAAGTACTAGGTGCATTAGTCAATCCAAAGGGCATAACTAACCACTCATATAACCCATGCTTAGTCTTAAAGGCAGTTTTCCACTCATCTCCTTCTTTCATCCTAATCTGATGATATCCACTCTTTAGATCTATCTTAGAAAAGATGCATGAACCATGTAATTCATCAAGCATATCATCTAATCTAGGAATAGGATGGCGATACTTCACTGTTATATTGTTGATTGCTCTACAATCAACACACATGCGCCAGCTTCCATCTTTCTTGGGCACAAGCAGTACTGGAACAGCACAAGGGCTCATGCTCTCTCGGATATGCCCTTTCTCCATCAGTTCCTCTACTTGTCTTTGTAGTTCTTTGGTCTCAACCGGATTGGTTCTGTATGCTGGCCTGTTGGGAAGTGTAGAACCAGGCACAAAGTCAATTTGGTGTTCAATCCCTCGCACTGGTGGTAGTCCTTTGGGACTATCTTCTGGAAAAACATCTTGATATTCCTGCAAAAGAGACACAAGTTCACTCGGATACTCCGGTGCAATATCAGTAGTAGTCAAGAGTGATTCCTTATAGATAAACAAAAGAATAGGAAGGTTAGAGCAGAGAGATCTTTTAACATCACCAGACTTGGCATAGAAGTTTAGTTGCTTTGTTGATTCAGCGGGTAGATCAATCTCTTTCTTCTTTTGTAGTTGGAGCTGATCAACCTGAACTTCCTTAGGAGTCATAGGCACAAGAACTGTCTTTCTCCCTTTAAACTCAAAGGTGTGCTTGTTGGCATACCCATCATGTATCACACGTCTATCTGATTGCCACGGCCTTCCAAGGAGAATGTGTCCAGCTTCCATAGGCAGTACATCACAAAGAATCTCATCTTCATATTTACCAATGGCTAAGGGAACCACAACCTGAGTAGAGACTCTCATCTCGCCCTCTTCATTGAGCCATTGGAGCCTATATGGTTTAGGATGCTTCTGGACCCTCAAACCCAACTTTTTAACCATAGTCTCACTCGCAACGTTGACACAACTGCCTCCATCCACAATAAGACTACAGACCTTTCCTTGTACTAGACATCTAGTATAGAAGAGATTCTCTCTTTGCTCCATCTCTTCGGTCTTGCTTTGAAGACTCAAGGTTCTTCTAGCAACTAGCAACCTTCCAGCGACCGGGTTGGCAACATACTCCTCTTCTGAACTGTGATCTTCTTCGGCCTCTGTCTCCTCATCAGTAGATTCATATTCTCCATTGTCATGAAGGATCATCACACGTTTGTTGGTGCATTCATTAGCGTAGTGTCCTCTTCCTTGGCACTTAAAACACTTAACATCTCTTGATCTTGTAGTAGAGGCTTCAGCTTTCCCTTTATCCTTGCTGAGGGAACTAGTAGGTTTTTCCTCATCCTTTTGATATGACTTGCTCTCTTTCTGGTGACTTGGCTTATCTTCTTTAGCACCTTGATATCTAGTTCCATAGTTGCCTCGGGAGTGACCTTTTCTCTTTACTTGTTGTTCCACTAGAATGGCTTTGTGTAGCATCTCCTCCATCTCCAAGTAGTGTTGCATCTCCACACTGTCTTGTATCTCACGGTTGAGTCCTCCAAGAAACCGTGCCATAGTAGCTTCTCTATCCTCAGATATGCAAGCTCTTAACATCAACAACTCCATCTCCTGATAGTATTCTTCGACTGTCCGTGAGCCTTGCGTGAGTTTTCTTAGCTTCTGATGGAGATCCCGGTGGTAATGGCTAGGCACAAATCTCTTGCGCATGAGAGCCTTCATTTCTGCCCAAGTCTCAACAGGAAATTCCCCATTGCGCCTTCTATTGGTGACTAGTTGATCCCACCAACTCAAAGCATAATCATAGAACTCAGTAACAGCAATTTGAATCTTCTTAGCTTCTGAATAACGCCGACAATTGAAGACTAGATCAATCTTCTTCTCCCATTCTAGATAAGCATCAGGATCGGCTTTGCCATGGAAAGGAGGTATCTTGATCTTAACTCCAGCAAGCTCATCTCTTTGATACCTACGCCCTTCATGGTCACGTCTAGATCTTCTACTGCTGTGTCTAGAGGAAGAGCTATGTCTAGAAGCCGAGCTGTGCCGTGCCCTATCTCTTTCATAAAAGTTATCAGTTTCTTGTGAACCAGCATGCTCTTGTCGTTCACGTCCATTCCTCCTAGGTGCTTGCTGATGATCAGTCGTTTGGTCTTGTCTACCAGGGGCTCTCTGATCGTATCTCTCATCCAGCAACTTTACCAAGTCTTCCATTACTTGTTTGGTGATAGCTTCTTGTAGGAGTTTGTTTCTTCTCATATACGTTGCATCATCTTCTTCAGTTCCCATTGTTTTCTGTTACACACAAAAGACTGAAACAAGTAAGTAGTTCCACGGGCAATTTGATTTATGATTCGAGATTCAATGAAAGAAACAATCGGAAACAATCAAACAAATCTCAAGCGACGCGGCAAATCAATACCGTGATCAACAAGTAAGGAATTCAAATCGATTTTATTGACACAATCAACTCAGATTTATCAGAAAAGGATTCGAGATTCAACAGGTGATGATTTGAGATTAAACAAAACTTGATCTACGGTTCTAGTAACAGATCGAATCACACGAACACAAGGAACTTTCGGATCAAGCAACCTAGTAACGTAATCGACAAGAATGTGAAAAGTTTTATTCAAAACTTGATCAGAATCCTCAGATCTATCAATATTGAACCATGAAACAATAGATCTATCAATCCTATCAATGATACTAATCAGATCGAGTGAGAAACAACACGCAAATCCCAAATGATCAAAGATATAAAACGATAAAGAGTAGATCTTATGAACAAACAAAAGAGAAATCGAAACTCCCCTTCCAGAGTGCTCTGATACCACTTGATGAACTCCTAGGATGCGTCTCTGGATGGATCGGGATAGATCCTTGCATAAACGAGTCAAGGACTCAAGTTTATCAAGGTTTGTGGATTGATTGGTGACACAAGAGGCTGCGGAAAGGCTCCTTGATACTCCTAGGCTATAGATCGGATATGACACACCAAACTAAGGCCCTTAACACTGGATATTACACACCAGTAGACTGGATATTACACACCAGACACTTCAACAACTCGCAAAGCAAGAGAGAAGACACCAAAAAGGTTTTAAACAAAAGATAACTTAGATTAGAATGAGGGTTTGTGATACACTTAAATAGAGAGATCCTTGTACATGCACAAGGTCTCGAAAACATAAGAAAACATAAAGGAGAAGGCTCCACACGGTTTCAAAGTAATAACATAACACTTAGAGTAAAACATAATATAAGATAGTTGATGAAGTCGGTCCAAGGTGCCTTAGGCCGAGTTGCATCAAGATACATCAACTAGGAATGTGTAAGTGAACTTGATACCTCATTAAAAACCTTGATTAGAAAACCCATTGGGACAAAACTAATCAAGGGAAAAAGAGTATACCAAGCCACTTGCCTAGATGATGATCAGCTTGATGATAAGATCACCTGAATGGTGATGAGTGTGTCTTGGTGGCTCAAGCTTCTACCAAGACAGTCTTCTTGCTCCTTAGAGATCTTCAGTATGTTTCCAACAGCTTCCTTGAGTCTTCTTGTCATTGCACGAGTTATGGGACCTGTGGGAATGGCTAGGACATCTTCTTCTTCAGCTAGTGTATCTTCAGTCTCTCCTTCTCCATCTTTATCAACTAGCTGGTCCATGATCATATCAGGTCTGGAACATCTAGTGAAGAGAGGGAATGTACTGAGGCTAAAGAAAGCCATTTATGGGTTGAAGCAATCACCAAGAGCTTGGTATAACAAGTTGAGCACAACTCTGAATGGCCGAGGCTTCAAGAAGTCAGAATTGGATCACATTCTCTTTAAACTCACGACACCCTCAGGTATGGTTGCTCTCCTTGTGTATGTGGATGATATCATTATCACTGGGAGTGATAAGGAAGGTATCAAAGCAACCAAGGAGTTTCTAAAGTCTATGTTTGAAATCAAAGACTTGGGAGAAATGAAATACTTCCTTGGAATTGAGATTTGTAGATCCAAGGAAGGTTTGTTCATGTCCCAAAGGAAGTATACACTTGATCTTTTGAAAGGTGCAGGTGCTTATGGAGGCAAGACAGCAAGGATGCCAATGGAGGATGGCTACAAAGTACCAAGAGAGGGGGAGATTGAAGACAGCAAGCCATTTCATGATCCTAAACTCTATAGAACACTTGTTGGCAAATTGATTTACCTTACCATCACAAGGCCTGATATATGTTTTGCTGTGAACCAGGTGTTGAGTTGAGCTGAGTATATGTATGAAGAGCTAAGGAGTTGAAGAGGAAAGGAGATGAGGAAGCTTAAGGGAGTTTAGGGAGAGCATGGTACGGACATCCGTACAAGGCCGTACAAGCCGTACAGTCCGTACCATCCAAGCCTCAACCAAAGTTACCTTGCACAAGTGAAACGGTAACTATGGAAGAGTTACTCAAGTGGAGAAGGATCAGACCGTTTAGGGATAAGGCAGAGCGCGCCTTGACAGGCTGGAACAGCTGGAAAGGCAAGAGCATCTTGGTCCAAGATGCTAGATACTCCGCGCATGTGGAGAAGCTAATTGGCTAGTCCAAATGAGCTTATCCTCTCCTGATTGACCTCACATGCTTTAGTCCTCTCCTTGATTTCGAAAACCCTTGTATGCTCACTCTATATATTGTAACTCATCAACACTAATAAAGATTATGCAGTTTGAGTCTCTCTAATCTCTTAGACACTATGGTTCTCTCTTAGACTCTAAACGGCTCTCAAGTTACTTAGTCTTTCATAATCACTTCTAAACTTCACCTAAACTCTCACTTACATTCTAGTTACTCTAAAGATCTCTCAATCTCATTATGAGATTAAGAGATCCTTAGAGTAATCAGAATAAAGAGAAAGTTTAAGAAGTGATTAAGAGAAGTTTGTGAAAGATTAAAAGACTAGAGAGAGCCGTTTAGTGTCTAAGAGAGAACCATAGTGTCTAAGAGATTAGAGAGACTCAAACTGCATGATCTTATTAATGAGTGAGGTTACATATTTATATGGAAAGCATAAGGGTTTACAAGAGGCGAAATGGGCACTATTGAAGCATGTAGAGTCAAGGTTGCTTTCCGGATGATTGGATGATAAGGCTCACACGCTTTGCCTCTTTACAGCCTGTTCCAGCCTGGCACGCTCTTCCCTTATCCACTCAACGGTCTGATCCCTTCTCCTTAAGCCCTCAAGGTAACATTTCCTTGTTACCGTTTCACTTGGTCGAGTTGGGTAAGTTTTGGTCGAGACCTTTGGTACGGACGGTACGGCCGTGTACGGCCTTGTACGGCCTTGTACGGCCTTGTACGGCCGTTCGTACCATTCATACCAAAACTCCCCAAGCTTCTCCATTTCTTCTCCTCTTCAACTCCTCTTCTCTCCATACCAATATAATCAACTCAACTCAACACTCCCCCTCAAGCTTAGCTTTGTGAAAGCCTAAGCTTGGAAAGCTACAAGATCTTCCTCATTAAAAACCTCACCAAAGAAAACCCAATGGGATAAAACTTTGATGAGGGAAAAAGAGTAAAGACCTTGCAGCTAAGGGGATTAGCTCCTTCTCTTCCCAAGATCTATGAGTCCCAATCTGATGTGAATGGACTCCATAGTCTTTTGCCTTGCAGCCTTGGTGAACACATCCGCTAGCTGATCTTCACTCCTTGTATAGCATGGCAAGATCACCCCTAGCACAATCATCTGTCTCACCTTGTGGCAATCAACCTCAATGTGCTTTGTCCTCTCATGAAACACCGAGTTGGATGCAATGTGGATAGCAGCTTGATTGTCACAATGCATTGTCATTGGAGTTGCTTGATCAATCTCCAAGTGCTTCAAGATGCCTTTGATCCATACCAACTCGTTGGTAAGCTTCAGCATGGCTCTATACTCGGCTTCTGCACTTGAACATGACACTACCTTCTGCTTCTTGCTCTTCCAAGTCACCAAGTTGCCTCCAATGAATGTGCAATAGCCTGTAGTTGATCTCCTGTCTGCTCTATCACCAGCCCAATCCGCATCACAATATCCCACCACTTCAGTGCTTCCATTGCAGCCCATCCATACCCCTTGATCAGGTGAGCCGTTGAGATACATCAAGATCCTCTCCACCATACGCCAGTGATGTTCCTTAGGCACTTGCATGTGTTGACTCACCTGATTCACCGCAAAACAGATATCAGGTCTAGTTATAGTAAGGTAAATCAGTTTTCCAACTAGTTTTCTATAGAGTTTAGGATCCTGATAAGGTTTGCTGTCTTCCATCTCCCCCTCTCGTGGGACTTTGTAGCCATCCTCCATAGGCATTCTTGCTGTCTTGCCTCCATAAGCACCTGCATCTTTCAAAAGATCAAGTGTATATTTCCTTTGAGACATGAACAAACCTTCCTTGGATCTACATATCTCAATTCCAAGGAAGTATTTCATTTCTCCCAAGTCTTTAATCTCAAACATGGATTTAAGAAACTCCTTGGTTGCTATGATACCTTCCTTATCACTCCCTGTGATAATGATATCATCAACATACACAAGGAGAGCAATCATACCTGAGGGAGTCGTGAGAGTGAAGAGAGTGTGATCTAGTTCAGACTTCTTGAAGCCTCGACCATTCAGAGTAGTGCTCAGCTTGTTGTACCAAGCTCTTGGTGATTGCTTCAGCCCATAGATAGCTTTCTTCAGTCTCAACACATTCCCACTCTTCACTAAGTGTTCAAGACCTGGAGGTGGATGCATATATACTTCATCCTCAAGTTCACCTTGTAGAAAAGCATTCTTCACATCCATTTGCCATAACCCCCATCCAAGATTCACAGCCAAGCTTAGTACAATCCGGATTGTGTGTAGTTTAGCTACTGGTGCAAAGGTTTCTATGTAATCTTCTCCATAAGTTTGAGTGAAACCTCTTGCAACTAGCCTTGACTTCTTCCTCTCAATCTTTCCATCCGCTTTGTACTTGATTGTGAATATCCATCTACTGGTCACAGCCTTCTTTCCTTTTGGTAACTCACTCTCATACCATGTATCATTCTTGATCATAGCTCCTGCCTCAGCTCCAACTGATTCCTTCCATTCTTTATCCATGATTGCTTCTTCATAGCTTCTTGGGATGTAGTTCTCATCCAAGTTAACCATGAAGGCACAATGTTCTTCTGGATATTGAGCAAAGGAGCACACGGCTTGAGAAGGATGCTCCACAGCTTGGGCATTGTAGTACACTCTCGTGTTTACCCAGCTAGAAGGATCCTTCCTTATCCTTGTGCTCCTTCTTAGTGGCTGCACAACCGGTTCTTCTTCCTGTTGTTCTTCTACCACTTCATCTTGAGAAGGTGTTTGCCTCACACCATGATCATGACCATGACCATCAGAGCCTATGCTCTCTTCTCCTTCATTCTCTACTCCTCCTTCATCCTGGTTAGTCTCTTGCATAGGTTCCTGGTTAGTCTCTTGCATAGGTTCCTCATGCTCCTCTCCTCCCTCATGATCAAGGTGGGATGGTGAACCACCTTCAGGAGGTGTGGTTGCGTGATTCCTTGGATCCTGGGATGTACTGATTCCAAGACCTTCAAGGATGATCCGCAAGGTGGTTGCCCTGTCTGATGTTAAGTCCTTCAGGTCTTCTTGATTCTTTTCTTCATAGTATCCTCTATCTTCCAAGAACTTCACATCTCTAGATACAAGAACTCTTCTTGCTATAGGATCATAGCATTTGTATCCTTTCTGTGTAGCTGAGTATCCTATGAACACAGCCTTAGTACTTCTTGCTTCTAGCTTGTTGATCAGCTCTCCTGGTTTGAGCACAAAGCATAGGCACCCAAAGACTCGCAAGTAATCAAGAGCTGGTTTGTACCTGTTCAGAACTTCAAATGGAGCCTTCTCATTCAGAACCTTGGTTGGAGTTCTGTTGATCAAGTAACAAGCAGTGGCAACCGCATCACTCCAAAATCTCTTTGGAACATTACTCTGAAACATAAGAGACCTTGCCACTTCCATGAGATGTCTATTCTTCCTCTCAGCCACTCCATTTTGCTGTGGAGTATACGGACAGCTTGTTTGATGTAGGATCCCATGCTGTGATAGGTGTTGCTTGAATGCATGACTTGTGTACTCTCCTCCATTATCTGATCTCAAAATTTTAATCTTAGCATGATAATGGTTAGTTACATAAGTTTGAAAGTTCTAAATGCATCAAGTACCCTATCTTTGGTCTGAATTAAGGTTAACCAGGTGTATTTGGATTTTTCATCAATGAATGTGACAAAATACTTATAACTATCTCTAGATAAGCAAGGAGCAGTCCACACATCTGAATGAATTAGATCAAAGCAATTATCATAAACGGTAGTAGACTTTTGAAACACAGTTCTACAATGCTTGCCTAAAATGCAAGCTTCACAATCTTTGTTCTCAAACACAACACCTGGTACCATTAAGTTCAAAGCTTTAACATGAGGGTGTCCTACTCTAGCATGCCACAATGCATTTTTATTCAACAAAGAAGCAGAAGTAAACGAGCAACTATAATCAGGAACAGAAGTGAGTTCTTCAAGCATATAGAGATCTCCCTTAGTCACTCCTTTCCCAATCAATCTGCTGCTCTCAATATCCTGAAACTTCACATCATTAGGACTAAAGATAACATTGCATTGTAAATCATTAGTACATTTCTTCACAGATAATAGGTTTGATGTGAATTCAGGCATGTAAAAAGCTCTAGATTCTTTGTTAAACAACTTAAGCTTTCCTATTCCTCTAATAGGTATCTTATCCCCATTTGCTATCATCACATGCCCATGCGTAGGTTCTATATCCTTAATCAAGTTCTCATCACTTATCATATGATGTGATGCACCAGAATCAACAATCAATGGTTTACCTACTCGTTTAGCATTATGACATAGATTACTAAGTAATGGATGCATCCTATCAGTTCTAGCAATGTGAGCATGTCTATACTCATTTCTAGCTTCTAACCGTTCTACTAGTTCTCTAATCAAGTGATCATCCTTATATGCAATCATAGAAGCTCCAAAGGAATAACCATAAGTGTTACCGTTTTCCTTTAGCATTTTGAAGAGAGCATCAAGGTCTGATCTCTTGATGTAGTCATCATTGCTGCGTGAGCTTGAGGCGCCTGTGTAAGCCACCAGAGACTTCCCATTCCCATCATTGCCTCCAAGCCCATCCACTTCACTTGCCTTGCTGGTGCCAGCTCCACTTGAGCCTTCAGTCACATTTGCCCTTCCCTCACGCTCCTTCATGAACTTGGCCGGCTTGAGGTGTGGGTGTAGTATCCAGCATTGGCTCTTCTTATGACCATGCTTCTTGCAATGATCACAGTTGCCATTGAACTTCCTGTCCTCGTACTTCCCGTGAGATGCCTTGTTTGCTTGTGGAGTCTCGGTTGAATCCTCATGAGCTGCTTGATTGGCAAGAGAGAGCTCCCCCTTTCCTCCAAACAGCCCCATAGATCCCTGCTCCCTTTGGATTTGCGCACACACCTCCTCAAGGTCCGGAAGCTTGTCTGACCTTAGCATGTGCTGGATGAGTTGAGTGTAGGCCGGGTTCAGTGTGAGAAGCAACCCAAAGACCTTGTCTTGCTCGCGCCTCTCATTCAACTGATCTGGATCAGTTGTGCTCGGCCTCAGCATCTCCAGCTCTGACCATAAGGACCTGAACCTCCCCAAGTGCTTAGTGAACTCCATGTCCTCTTGTGCAAGACGGTTGATCGCTAGCTTCACTTCAAACACACGGCTGAGGTTGGAAGTGTTCCCATACACCTTCTTCAGCGTGTCCCACAGCTCCTTGGCTGATTCACAGTAGCTGTAGGCATCCAAGATAGCTGGGTCCAAGGATGCGTGTAGAACCGTCATCACCAGCATGTCTTCTTGTTGCCATTTCTCCACAGCCGCTTCATTGGAGACCTCTTCTTGATCTCCTCCCTGAGTAATGAGTTTCGGAGCCTCCCCTGTTGTGATGTGCCCCCACAAACCCTTACTTCCCACCGCAGTCTTCACCATCCGAGACCACACAAGGTAGTTGCTACCTTTGAAAGTAACCGCTACCTTCATCCTCATGTTCATCCCATGTTCCATCTTTGCTTGACTTGAAAACTTGAATCTTGAATCTCGTACACACCAACCTTGAGTCTAGAATCACGCACACACACACAGACCGTAGCACAGCTTCAACTAGAACGTATCACAGCTTCAACACCTTCAAGACTACTCGCGTGTAGCTTCAAAGCCGTTAGCTTGTAACTCTCTAAAGATCAAACCCCAGATTCAAATGAACCTGGCTCTGATACCATATGAGATTAAGAGATCCTTAGAGTAATCAGAATAAAGAGAAAGTTTAAGAAGTGATTAAGAGAAGTTTGTGAAAGATTAAGAGACTAGAGAGAGCCGTTTAGTGTCTAAGAGAGAACCATAGTGTCTAAGAGATTAGAGAGACTCAAACTGCATGATCTTATTAATGAGTGAGGTTACATATTTATATGGAAAGCATAAGGGTTTACAAGAGGCGAAATGGGCACTATTGAAGCATGTAGAGTCAAGGTTGCTTTCCGGATGATTGGATGATAAGGCTCACACGCTTTGCCTCTTTACAGCCTGTTCCAGCCTGGCACGCTCTTCCCTTATCCACTCAACGGTCTGATCCCTTCTCCTTAAGCCCTCAAGGTAACATTTCCTTGTTACCGTTTCACTTGGTCGAGTTGGGTAAGTTTTGGTCGAGACCTTTGGTACGGACGGTACGGCCGTGTACGGCCTTGTACGGCCTTGTACGGCCGTCCGTACCATTCATACCAAAACTCCCCAAGCTTCTCCACTTCTTCTCCTCTTCAACTCCTCTTCTCTCCATACCAATATAATCAACTCAACTCAACACTCATATGGTATCAGAGCCAGGTTCATTAGAATCTGGGGTTTGATCTTTAGAGAGTTACAAGCTGAAGGCTTTGAAGCTACACGCGAGTAGCTTTGAAGGTGTTGGAGCTGCGCTACGTTCTGTGTTTGTGCGTGATTCAAGACTCAAGGTTGGTGTGTGTACGTGATTCAAGACTCAAGATTTCATCAGATTCAAGCTGTTCAAGTCAAGCTGAGTAAAGATGGAGCATGGGATGAGCATGAGGATGAAGGTGGCGGTTACTTTCAAGGGTAGCAACTACCTTGTGTGGTCTCGGATGGTGAAGACTGCGGTGGGAAGTAAGGGTTTGTGGGGGCACATCACAACAGGGGAGGCTCCGAAACTCATTACTCAGGGAGGAGATCAAGAAGAGGTCTCCAATGAAGCGGCTGTGGAGAAATGGCAACAAGAAGACATGTTGGTGATGACGGTTCTACACGCATCCTTGGACCCAGCTATCTTGGATGCTTACAGCTACTGTGAATCAGCCAAAGAGCTGTGGGACACGCTGAAGAAGGTGTATGGGAACACTTCCAACCTCAGCCGTGTGTTTGAAGTGAAGCTAGCGATCAACCGTCTTACACAAGAGGACATGGAGTTCACTAAGCACTTGGGGAGGTTCAGGTCCTTATGGTCAGAGCTGGAGATGCTGAGGCCGAGCACAACTGATCCAGACAGCTGAATGAGAGGCGCGAGCAAGACAAGGTCTTTGGGTTGCTCCTCACACTGAACCCGGCCTACACTCAACTCATTCAGCACATGTTGAGGTCAGACAAGCTTCCGGACCTTGAGGAGGTGTGTGCGCAAATCCAAAGGGAGCAGGGATCTATGGGGTTGTTTGGAGGAAAGGGGGAGCTCTCTCTTGCCAATCAAGCAGCTCATGAGGACTCGACCGAGGCTCCACAAGCAAACAAGGCATCTCACGGGAAGTATGAGGACAGGAAGTTCAATGGCAACTGTGATCATTGCGAGAAGCATGGTCATAAGAAAAGCCAATGCTGGATACTACACCCACACCTCAAGCCGGCCAAGTTCATGAAGGAGCGTGAGGGAAGGGCAAATGTGACTGAAGGTTCAAGTGGAGCTGGCACCAGCAAGATGAGTGAAGTGGATGGGCTTGGAGGCAATGATGGGAATGGGAAGTCTCTTGTGGCTTACACTGGCGCCTCAAGCTCACGCAGCAATGATGACTACATCAAGAGATCAGACCTTGATGCACTCTTCAAAATGCTAAAGGAAAACGGTAACACTTATGGTTATTCCTTTGGAGCTTCTATGATTGCATATAAGGATGATCACTTGATTAAAGAACTAGTAGAACGGTTAGAAACTAGGAATGAGTATAGAAATGCCCACATTGCTAGAACTGATAGGATGCATCCATTACTTAGTAATCTATGTCATAATGCTAAACGAGTAGGTAAACCATTGATTGTTGATTCTGGTGCATCACATCATATGATAAGTGATGAGAACTTGATTAAGGATATAGAACCTACGCATGGGCATGTGATGATAGCAAATGGGGATAAGATACCTATTAGAGGAATAGGAAAGCTTAAGTTGTTTAACAAAGAATCTAGAGCTTTTTACATGCCTGAATTCACATCAAACCTATTATCTGTGAAGAAATGTACTAATGATTTACAATGCAATGTTATCTTTAGTCCTAATGATGTGAAGTTTCAGGATATTGAGAGCAGCAGATTGATTGGGAAAGGGGTGACTAAGGGAGATCTCTATATGCTTGAAGAACTCACTTCTGTTCCTGATTATAGTTGCTCATTTACTTCTGCTTCTTTGTTGAATAAAAATGCATTGTGGCATGCTAGAGTAGGACACCCTCATGTTAAATCTTTGAACTTAATGGTACCAGGTGTTGTGTTTGAGAACAAAGATTGTGAAGCTTGTATTTTAGGCAAGCATTGTAGAACTGTGTTTCAAAAGTCTACTACTATCTATGATAACTGCTTTGATCTAATTCATTCTGATGTGTGGACTGCCCCTTGCTTATCTAGAGATAGTTATAAGTACTTTGTCACATTCATTGATGAAAAATCCAAATACACCTGGTTAACCTTAATTCAGACCAAAGATAGGGTACTTGATGCATTTAGGAACTTTCAAACTTATGTAACTAACCATTATCATGCTAAGATTAAAATTTTGAGATCAGATAATGGAGGAGAGTACACAAGTCATGCATTCAAGGAACACTTATCACAACATGGGATCCTACATCAAACAAGCTGTCCGTATACTCCACAGCAAAATGGAGTGGCTGAGAGGAAGAATAGGCACCTCATGGAAGTGGCAAGGTCTCTTATGTTTCAGAGTAATGTTCCAAAGAGATTCTGGAGTGATGCGGTTGCCACTGCTTGTTACTTGATCAACAGAACTCCAACCAAGGTTCTGAATGAGAAGGCTCCATTTGAAGTTCTGAACAGGTACAAACCAGTGCTTGATTACTTGCGAGTCTTTGGATGTCTATGCTTTGTGCTCAAACCAGGAGAGATGATCAACAAGCTAGAAGCAAGAAGTACTAAGGCTGTGTTCATAGGGTACTCAGCTACACAGAAAGGATACAAATGCTATGATCCTATAGCAAGGAGAGTTCTTGTATCTAGAGATGTGAAGTTCTTGGAAGATAGAGGATACTATGAAGAAAAGAACCAAGAAGACTTGAAGGACTTAACATCAGACAAGGCCACCACCTTGCGGATCATCCTTGAAGGTCTTGGAATCAGTACATCCCAGGATCCAAGAGATCACGCAACAACACCTCCTGAAGTTGGTTCACCATCCCACCTTGATCATGAGGGAGGAGAGACGCATGAGGAGGAGCCTATGCAAGAGGCTAACCAAGATGAAGGAGAAGAGAGCATAGGCTCTGATGGTCATGGGCATGATCATGGTGTGATACAAACACCTTCTCAAGATGAAGTGGTAGAAGAACAACAGGAAGAAGAACCGGTTGTGCAGCCACTAAGAAGGAGTACAAGGATAAGGAAGGATCCTTCCAGTTGGGTAAACACGAGAGTGTACTACAATGCCCAAGCTGTGGAGCATCCTTCTCAAGCCGTGTGCTCCTTTGCTCAATATCCAGAAGCACATTGCGCTTTCATGGTAAACTTGGATGAGAATCACATCCCAAGAAGCTATGAAGAGGCAATGAAGGATAAAGAATGGAAGGAGTCAGTAGGAGATGAAGCAGGAGCTATGATCAAGAATGATACATGGTATGAGAGTGAGTTACCAAAAGGGAAGAAGGCTGTGACTAGTAGATGGATCTTCACAATCAAGTACAAAGCGGATGGAAAGATTGAGAGGAAGAAGTCAAGACTGGTTGCAAGAGGCTTTACTCAAACCTATGGAGAGGATTATGTTTAGACATTTGCACCAGTAGCTAAGTTGCATACAATCCGAATTGTATTAAGCTTGGCTGTGAACCTTGGATGGGGCTTATGGCAAATGGATGTGAAGAATGCATTCCTACAAGGGGAACTTGAGGATGAAGTATATATGCATCCCCCACCAGGCTTGGAACACTTAGTGAAGAAGGGAAATGTGTTGAGACTGAAGAAGGCTATCTATGGGTTGAAGCAATCACCAAGAGCTTGGTACAACAAGTTGAGCACAACTCTAAATGGCCGAGGCTTCAAGAAGTCTGAACTAGATCACACTCTCTTTACACTCACAACTCCCTCAGGTATGATTGCACTCCTTGTGTATGTTGATGATATCATTATCACAAGGAGTGATAAGGAAGGTATCATTGCAACCAAGGAGTTTCTTAAGTCCATGTTTGAGATTAAAGACTTGGGAGAGATGAAATACTTTCTTGGGATTGAGATATGTAGATCCAAGGAAGGTTTATTCATGTCCCAAAGGAAGTATTCACTTGATCTCTTGAAAGGTGCAGGGGCTTATGGGGGCAAGACAGCAAGGATGCCTATGGAGGATGGCTACAAAGTTCCACGAGAGGGGGAGATTGAAGACAGCAAACCTTATCAGGATCCTAAACTCTATAGAAAACTAGTTGGCAAATTGATTTATCTTACTATAACTAGACCTGACATTTGTTTTGCTGTGAATCAGGTGAGTCAACACATGCAAGTGCCTAAGGAACATCACTGGCACATGGTGGAGAGGATCTTGATGTATCTCAACGGCTCACCTGATCAAGGAGTATGGATGGGCTGCAATGGAAGCACTGAAGTGGTGGGATACTGTGATGCGGATTGGGCTGGTGATAGAGCAGACCGGAGATCAACCACAGGCTATTGCACATTCATTGGAGGCAACTTGGTGACTTGGAAGAGTAAGAAGCAGAAGGTGGTGTCCTGCTCAAGTGCAGAAGCTGAGTATAGAGCCATGCTGAAGCTCACCAACGAGTTAGTATGGATCAAAGGCATCTTGAAGCATTTGGAGATTGATCAAGCCACGCCAATGACCATGCATTGTGACAACCAAGCCGCCATTCACATTGCCTCCAACTCGGTGTTCCATGAGAGAACCAAGCACATTGAAGTTGATTGTCACAAGGTGAGGCAGATGATCACCTTAGGAGTCATCTTGCCATGCTACACAAGGAGTGAAGATCAGTTAGCGGATGTGTTTACCAAGGCTGCAAGACAGAAGACAATGGAGTCCATTCACATCAGGTTGGGCCTCATTGATCTTGGGAAGAGAAGGAGCTAGTCCCCTTAGCTGCAAGGTCTTTACTCTTTTTCCCTCATCAAAGTTTTATCCCATTGGGTTTTCTTTGGTGAGGTTTTTAATGAGGAAGATCTTGTGGCTGTCCAAGCTTAGGCTTTCACAAAGCTAAGCTTGAGGGGGAGTGTTGAGTTGAGCTGAGTATATGTATGAAGAGCTAAGGAGTTGAAGAGGAAAGGTGATGAGGAAGCTTAAGGGAGTTTAGGGAGAGCATGGTACGGACGTCCGTACAAGGCCGTACAAGCCGTACAGTCCGTACCATCCAAGCCTCAACCAAAGTTACCTTGCACAAGTGAAACGGTAACTATGGAAGAGTTACTCAAGTGGAGAAGGATCAGACCGTTTAGGGATAAGGCAGAGCGCGCCTTGACAGGCTGGAACAGCTGGAAAGGCAAGAGCATCTCGGTCCAAGATGCTAGATACTCCGCGCATGTGGAGAAGCTAATTGGCTAGTCCAAATGAGCTTATCCTCTCCTGATTGACCTCACATGCTTTAGTCCTCTCCTTGATTTCGAAAACCCTTGTATGCTCACTCTATATATTGTAACTCATCAACACTAATAAAGATTATGCAGTTTGAGTCTCTCTAATCTCTTAGACACTATGGTTCTCTCTTAGACTCTAAACGGCTCTCAAGTTACTTAGTCTTTCATAATCACTTCTAAACTTCACCTAAACTCTCACTTACATTCTAGTTACTCTAAAGATCTCTCAATCTCATACCAGGTGAGTCAACACATGCAGCTTCCTAAGGAACATCATTGGCGCATGGTAGAGAGGCTGCTGATGTATCTGAATGGCTCGCCGGATCAAGGGGTTTGGATGGGATGTAATGGAAGCACAGAAGTGGTGGGGTATTGTGATGCTGATTGGGCAGGAGATAGATCTGATAGGAGATCAACTACCGGCTATTGCACATTCATTGGAGGCAACTTGGTGACTTGGAAGAGCAAGAAGCAGAAGGTGGTGTCATGTTCAAGTGCTGAAGCTGAGTATAGAGCCATGCTAAAGCTTACAAACGAGTTGGTGTGGATCAAAGGCATCTTGAAGCACTTGGAGATTGATCAAGCCACTCCAATGACAATGCATTGTGACAATCAAGCTGCTATTCACATTGCATCCAACTCAGTGTTCCATGAGAGAACCAAGCACATTGAGGTTGATTGCCACAAAGTGAGACAGATGATTGTGCTAGGAGTGATCTTGCCCTGCTATACTAGAAGTGAAGATCAGTTGGCTGATGTATTCACCAAGGCTGCGAGACAAAAGACTATGGAGTCCATTCACATCAGATTGGGACTCATAGATCTTGGGAAGAGAAGGAGCTGATCCCCTTAGCTGTGAGATCTTTACTCTTTTTCCCTCATTAAGGTTTTGTCCCAATGGGTTTTCCTTAGTGAGGTTTTTAATGAGGAAGATCTCATGGCTGTCCAAGCTTAGACTTTCACAAAGCTAAGCTTGAGGGGGAGTGTTGAGATGAGGAGTAGTTATGGAGGGTTGAAGTTACTTGGGTGGAGAAAGTTACCACAGTAAATATTTGTTACTGTGGTAAAAAGGGTTAAAAGAAAGTTACCTTAGTGAAAGGAGTTACTTGAGAGTGAAATGGGTAAAGGGAAACTTACCAGGAAGAGAGGAGTGTGCGCTGAGGTTGGGATAAGGTTGTGGATAAGGTGGAGAGCCTTGACAGGCTGTGACAGTGATGAGATCCTAGGATGATGCTCTGGAACAGATGGGATAATCCTTGCAGAAACGAATCAAAAGACTCAAGCTTCTCAAGGTATGTGAATCGAATGGTGACACAAGAGGCTGCGGAAAGGCTTCTTGATACTCCTAGGCTTAAATCGGATATGACACACCTCTCTAAAGCCCTTGGGCGTTGGATATTACACACCAACAGACTGGATATTACACACCAGACACACTTCAACTCGCCAAAGACAAGAGAGAAGAGAGAAAAAAGGGGTTTTTGATAAAAGATTGCTTGTTATTAGACTGATAGGTTTCGAAACATATAAATAGAAGAGACTTGTACATGCACAAGCTCTTGGAACTAGAAAAGAAATAAAGGAACACGCTCCCTTTGGTTTAAAATAAAAATGAAAGACATAAGGTTTTAAAAGACGTAAGTTTTATAAGGCATTATAAGTTTTATAAGGCATTATAAGTTTTATAAGGCATTATAAGCTAAACCGGGATCATCAAATGAGAGATGTGAAAGCAACATATGGCCTCATTAAAAACCTATCTTTGGAAAACCCAGTGGGACAAAACCAAAGACAGGGAAAAAGAGCACACATATGCTACTTGCTCATTTGATGATCATGTAGAAAAAGAAATGGCTTGGATAGTGGTGAGTGTGTCTTGATTGATCCAGCTCCCTTCAAGACCTTCTTCTTGCTTCCAAATGTTCTTCAAGGTTGTATCCTCAGCTACAAGCTCTTCAGGTTCAGGTTCATGCTTCCAGTCCTTGGTGCTTTCCATGATCACATCATCCCCTCCCACTTCAAAAAGATTTGTCATCAAATCTGTGTTACCTGCAATAGAAGGGACCAAGTCAGTAACATCAGAGTTTATAATCAGATTACACTTACCTTGCAAGCCTCTTTGATAGGCATTGTCGCTGACTGGTTCTATTAGGTAGAAGGGACTGATCCATTTGGCTTTCCTCACTCCTGAGGCATTACTTAAACCTGATACATTGAAACAAGAAACGTTAACACAAGTAAAATCATCATAGAGTAAGAGTCTTATCCCAAAGTTGTCTTTTCTCGGTTTTGGCTTGTATGCTGCATCTGGAGGTGCTTCTTTGATGAGGATGAAGCAAGTGACGTCCTGATGTCTCTCCTGGCTTAGATCAGGCGGCTTGAAACGTTTGTCTTCCTCACGCTTGTTCTTTGTCTTTGCATGCTTCAAAGCTTCCATATAATCTGCACATGACTCTTTTGGCAAAAACAAGTGCATCATATCTGTGTAATCAATAAAAGAATTCTTGAAAACATGATTAGTTACCTTAGCATGCTCACCTGGTCGCCATAGATAGGATTGAGATGTTTTAAACTAAGAAAAATTCAGACAAAGCAAACACAGAATCACCCAACTTGTAGAACCCATATCTCTTTTATTTGAGAAGCTTTGGACATGATTCCAGTTCGACGTGAGACCCTGATGAGTGTAGTTTCCATTGCAGTTGAGTTTGTTGCTTAATTCCTTCTGGTTGCTGAGATATGATCCTCTGACTGCTCCTATGTCAAAGCTGGCGGCTAGACAGCTTCCAAGATATGATTGTTGCATCTCCAACTTAGCCAAGGATACATTCTTGATACTCTGATCATTACTATAGCCTCTCTTTTCGAAAATTCTAGCACTCAAAACTGTTTGTCCTGTACCAATAGAAAGCAAATCAGGTTTCATGCGTTTCTTTGAGTCTAGATAATTACCTCGGATTTGTTTATTTGAAGTTTGATGTAGACTGAGTCCATCTGGTGGTTTCTCCTTGATTTGGGAAGAAAACATGAGTCCTCCTCCTGCTCCAGTAATCACTTCACCATTTCCTTTAGTGAAATCTCCATTTCCACTCTTGGTTTGACAATCTCTGAAATGGTATTGAAGCTTTTGCAAATCTGGTGGCTTCCACACTTTGACATTATCAAGAAGCAAAGCATTTTGATCAGCTTCCAACTCCTTATAACCCAAGATGATTCTAGCACGGCCAGAGTGCTCTTCAAGGAAGATAAATATGCTGACATATGCTCCAGGTCTCCACAAGTAGATCTGTAATCTTCCAACCCAATCAGACATAGACATCTCTCGGAATGAATCCAAACCGATATGTTTTGCCAATCTAGTAATATCTTGATGATCAGGTGGCCATTTGCTGCGCTTTCTGGTTTGCTGGATCCAGGACAGAGTGGGTAACCTTTTCCAATTGGTTTCGTAGTGAAACTCCTGTTGAGCTGAGACGTGCAACACCTTATCTTCAGAGGTTGAGAATTTAACAAAATCAAATGTTGCTGCAGCTGATTCCTTTTCAACTAGTTGGTTCTTGTTCCTGAGATTACACAGCTTTCCTCCAGTCTCAAATACAACATGCTTCAAGCCCAGGTCGTGTCTTGAGAGCTTCCATACACCTTGTTCTCGTTCCTTGAGGCTCTCCATTGTACCTGTTCCTTTTTGAGCACTAATGGAACAGAACAAGTGCATTATACTTGAAGTAGAAGTTTTAAGAACATTGCGCTTGAAATTATAACCTGTTATAAAATTTTGCCAATATTGAATCAGGTAACTAACTTCACTTATTCTGGTACCTTTCAAGGAGAGTTGCATGGATTCAGTTGCGCTCATTATCTCCTTTGACACAAGATCATATTCAACACTTGTTTCAAGAGCTGACTGTCCATACGCCTCCTTTGGATAATTGAATAAGATTGGTGCTTCTGGACATCTCTCCTCTTCATCTGTACTTTTCTCAGAGTGCTCTTGCAGATCATAAGACAAAGATTCATGAGCTGATTCTGTCTGCAAGTTTTTCTGTTGTTCTTCTTGTGTTGTACTCTTTGGTTCTTTTTCTGCTGAGTCTTCTTTTGCAACCTGTGACACTGAAACAATTCTACTCGGTTGCACCGGTTCAAGACAAGTTAGTTCATCAAAGGAATTATCAAAATTAGATTCAGAGTGAGGTAAGAACAGAGAAAACTCTTGTTCTTTCTCAAACTTTCCTTTTCCCATAGATGTTTTGGTTTGAGCTTCTTGAATTGAAGCAGCTGAGTCTGGTTCTGCATCATTGAGTTCTGAGACAGTAGCAACTGGTTCTTGATTCTTTGGGAGCTTCTTCTGCTTGTCTAAGTGCTTGATGATGTTAATAATCTCCTTGTCAATGCTGCTGATTTTCTTCTCATAATCAGCCATCTTGGTTTCTTCTTTTCTTGTTCTTTTCTGCCTTTGATTCTTGGATGAATGTAGCTCATGGCGAAAAGATTCAAGTTTGGAGTCCATCATCTTCTCCATTCTCGTAGTCATTGCTTCAAGTATCAACCTTTCATCCTTAGTAAGTTTTCCTTTCTGATCTCCTGCCATGGTACCTGAAACAAGAAACAACACACAGCAGTAAAAAGTTCTAATGGAAACAAACAATCAACTTGTAACAAAAACAGATTTCAAATCGAAATTTAAAATCTAAACTTCTCAGATAAATTTCGAAATTTAAAAAAAACAGATCAGAATCAACAGATGATGATATGATATTCAACAATCACAGATTCAATAGTATAAGATCAGATCGACTCAAGTAACTGAAACAACTTATGGATCTAGAAATCTCGAAAGCGTAATCCACAAGAATATGAATGGTCTTTTTAGAAACCTTTATAAAATCGCAGAGATTGATCAGATTTGAATCAAACATAAACAGATCTAGCAAAAGTTATGAAGTAGATGAACAGATCACAGATTAACCACGAAATCAAAGAGAATATGAAAGAACACAAACAGATTCGTGATCACACACTTAGATCTAACAGATTTCAACAATAGAAACACAGATCAATCAAAATCTCAACAGAATATGAAGAGATCAAATCGAAAACATATAGAAATCAAAACACTTCCCTTCCAGAGTTGCTCTGATACCACATGATGAGATCCTAGGATGATGCTCTGGAACAGATGGGATAATCCTTGCAGAAACGAATCAAAAGACTCAAGCTTCTCAAGGTATGTGAATCGAATGGTGACACAAGAGGCTGCGGAAAGGCTTCTTGATACTCCTAGGCTTAGATCGGATATGACACACCTCTCTAAAGCCCTTGGGCGTTGGATATTACACACCAAAAGACTGGATATTACACACCAGACACACTTCAACTCGCCAAAGACAAGAGAGAAGAGAGAAAAAAGGGGTTTTTGATAAAGGATTATTAGACTGATAGGTTTCGAAACATATAAATAGAAGAGACTTGTACATGCACAAGCTCTTGGAACTAGAAAAGAAATAAAGGAACACGCTCCCTTTGGTTTAAAATAAAAATGAAAGACATAAGGTTTTAAAAGACGTAAGTTTTATAAGGCAGTATAAGTTTTATAAGGCATTATAAGCTAAACCGGGATCATCAAATGAGAGATGTGAAAGCAACATATGGCCTCATTAAAAACCTATCTTTGGAAAACCCAGTGGGACAAAACCAAAGACAGGGAAAAAGAGCACACATATGCTACTTGCTCATTTGATGATCATGTAGAAAAAGAAATGGCTTGGATAGTGGTGAGTGTGTTTTGATTGATCCAGCTCCCTTCAAGACCTTCTTCTTGCTTCCAAATGTTCTTCAAGGTTGTATCCTCAGCTACAAGCTCTTCAGGTTCAGGTTCATGCTTCCAGTCCTTGGTGCTTTCCATGATCACATCAGACAGGCTGGAAAGGCAAAGCATCTCAGTCCAAGATGCCTCACACACGATCACTCTCTCATTGGCTGAGTTTGAAATGAGGAGCCTCTTCCCTTGACTCCACATGCTTAGAATAGTGATCAAATGGAAACCCTTGTATCTGATCTCTCTATATATATTGTAACCTCATCATTAATAAGATTAAGCAAATTATGAGTCTCTCTTAGTCTCTCTCTAGTTCTTACTTTAGACTCTTAATCTCATTTTATACTTTAATCTTCTCTAAATCTCTTCTAATCTTTCCTAAATACTCAGATCACTCTAAACATCACTAAAAGTGATAATCCGCGTGTGTGAGGCATCTTTTGCTTTATGCCTTATCCTTCCAGTCCATGACAGTCTGTCACACGCTCCTTCTCCCTTCCTTATCCATTCTCAACGGTCTGATCACTTTGCCTAAGTGATCAAGGCTTCTTCCCATCATACAAAGTTACTTGGGTAACTTTGTTTCACCATGACTGAGTTACTGTTGAGATGGGGTAATAAAGAGAGGAGACATTGATAGAGAAAGAGGATTGAGGCATACAGTAACTTTGGAGTTTTACCACAGTAACTTTAGTTTTACTGTGATAACTCAGTTAAAGCTTGGAAAGTGATCTTGCTTCACTTTGGAGAGTTACCCACGACCAAGGAGCTCTTGGATAAGGAAGGAGCAGTCTGGATAAGGTTTCCTCAAGCTAGAGAGGCTGGAGACAGGCTGTAAAGTAGACAGCATCTAGTAAAAGATGCCAAAGGGATCAAGCATGTGAAGACTCCCATTGGATGCTTTTGGATGGCTCTCTTTGACTACACATGCTCTGAATCTCTTTCTTATCTTATGATTTCGAAATGTATTGTCTCTCTCACATAAATATGTTGTAAACCTCGTCTTTAATAATTAATGGAGTTTTGAGTCTCTATCTTTATTCTCTCACTAAAATCTCTTAATCTCTTTAATCTTTTCATCTGATTATCTCTGATTATTTGAATCATGCTCTAATACACAAAAGTGTATATGGTATCAGAGCCAGGTTGGCAAAAAGGGGGTGAGTGTGATTTCTTTTTCTCAAAATCAGAGTGTTCTTGGGATTATTGAGGTTTCTGGGTATGTGTGTTGTCTATTCTTTTGTGGCTGGGTTTATTTGAGATTCTTTGGTGGAAACATGGATATGAAGCACGAATCTAGTGGAACAGTGAAGATTCAAGAAGAAAACAAGTGGGTTTGGCCAAGATGGGTAAAGACAGCTTTGGGAAGCTGTGAGATTTGGAGTAATCAAGTAAAGGGAGAACCTTTAATGGAGAGAGCTGCTGATGGGGTCAGACAGCAAGGTTGAAATGTGAAGATCAGTTGAGTCTTGAAGAAAGTATATCTCTTGAGAAGATTGAAGATGTTTATGAGAACAAGATCAATCTAAGGAGGATGTATGAAGTCAGGAAGATGATCTGTGAGTTGAAACAAGGGAAAGAAGGTTTCAATCAGCATGTGAAGAAGCTGAGATGTTTGTGGTCGGAGTTACAAAGCTTGAGACCAAGAAGTTGTGATCCGAGAGTGCTAGAAGAGTGGCGAGAGCAAGATGTTGTCTTCAGCCTCATTGCAAGCTTGGATTCATCTTATGGCTGGTTGGTAAAGCTTATTCTCAAGGAAGAGAAGCTACTGTTGAGATGAGTTGAGACATTTGAGGTAAAGACACAAAGGAGTTGAGAACATAAAGAGAGCAAAGAGGTGAAGAGGAGGAATGGGTTGATCATCCGTACAAGGCCGTACAAGTGATCATCCGTACAAGGTAAAAGGGTCAAAGTAACTATCCAAGTAACTCCCATGTACTGAGCTTAAGTTACACTCGGCCAAGACCTTATCCGAACGTTGAGAGGATAAGGGAGACGCGGCTTGACAGCTAGGACAGGCTGGCAAGAGCTGGAAAGGAAGAGCATCTAGTCTTGGATCAAGAAGATGCTCTAAACGTGTGAAGACACTCATTGGCCGGTTCAAATTAAAGCTTAGGCTCCTCTTTGACTCTACATGCTTACTTAGCTTTATGATTTCGAAAACCCTAAGTGTATGGACCTATATATACACTTTTGTGTATTAGAGCATGATTCAAATAATCAAAGATAATCAGATGAAAAGATTAAAGAGATTAAGAGATTTTAGTGAGAGAATAAAGAGAGAGACTCAAAACTCCATTAATTATTAAAGATGAGGTTTACAACATATTTATGTGAGAGAGTCAATACATTTCAAAATCCATAAGATAAGAAAGAGATTCAGAGCATGTGTAGTCAAAGAGAGCCATCCAAAAGCATCCAATGGGAGTCTTCACATGCTTGATCCCTTTGGCATCTTTTACTAGATGCTGTCTACTTTACAGCCTGTCTCCAGCCTCTCTAGCTTGAGGAAACCTTATCCAGACTGCTCCTTCCTTATCCAAGAGCTCCTTGGTCGTGGGTAACTCTCCAAAGTTGATATGATCATGGACCAGCTAGTTGATAAAGATGGAGAAGGAGAGACTGAAGATACACTAGCTGAAGAAGAAGATGTCCTAGCCATTCCCACAGGTCCCATAACTCGTGCAATGACAAGGAGACTCAAGGAAGCTGTTGGAAACATACTGAAGATCTCTAAGGATCAAGAAGACTGTCTTGGTAGAAGCTTGAGCCACCAAGACACACTCATCACCATTCAGGTGATCTTATCATCAAGCTGATCATCACCTAGGCAAGTGGCTTGGTATACTCTTTTTCCCTTGATTAGTTTTGTCCCAATGGGTTTTCTAATCAAGGTTTTTAATGAGGTATCAAGTTCACTTACACATTCCTAGTTGATGTATCTTGGATGCAACTCGGCCTAAGGCATCTTGGACCGACTTCATCATCTATCTTATATTATGTTTTACTCTAAGTGTTATGTTATTACTTTGAAACCGTGTGGAGCCTTTTCCTTTATGTTTTCTTATGTTTTCGAGACCTTGTGCATGTACAAGGATCTCTCTATTTAAGTGTATCACAAACCCTCATTCTAATCTAAGTTATCTTTTGTTTTAAACCTTTTTGGTGTCTTCTCTCTTGCTTTGCGAGTTGTTGAAGTGTCTGGTGTGTAATATCCATTCTGCTGGTGTGTAGTATCCAGTGTTAAGGGCCTTAGTTTGGTGTGTCATATCCGATCTATAGCCTAGGAGTATCAAGGAGCCTTTCCGCAGCCTCTTGTGTCACCAATCAATCCACAAACCTTGATAAACTTGAGTCCTTGACTCGTTTATGCAAGGATCTATCCCGATCCATCCAGAGACGCATCCTAGGAGTTCATCAAGTGGTATCAGAGCATCATCCTAGGATCTCATCAAGTGGTATCAGAGCACTCTGGAAGGGGAGTTTCGATTTCTCTTTTGTTTGTTCATAAGATCTACTCTTTATCGTTTTATATCATTGATCATTTGGGATTTGCGTGTTGATTTTCACTCGATCTGATTAGTATCATTGATAGGATTGATAGATCTATTGTTTCATGGTTCAATATTGATAGATCTGAGGATTCTGATCAAGTTTTGAACAAAACTTTTCACATTCTTGTCGATTACGTTACTAGATTGCTTGATCCGAAAGTTCCTTGTGTTCGTGTGATTCGATCTGTTACTAGAACCTTAGATCAAGTTTTGTTTAATCTCAAATCATCACCTGTTGAATCTCGAATCCTTTTCTGATAAATCTGAGTTGATTGTTTCAATAAAATCGATTTGAATTCCTTACTTGTTGATCACGGTATTGATTTGCCGCGTTGCTTGAGATTTGTTTGATTGTTTCCGATTGTTTCTTTCATTGAATCTCGAATCATAAATCAAATTGCCCGTGGAACTACTTACTTGTTTCAGTCTTTTGTGTGTAACAGAAAACAATGGGAACTGAAGAAGATGATGCAACGTATATGAGAAGAAACAAACTCCTACAAGAAGCTATCACCAAACAAGTAATGGAAGACTTGGTAAAGTTGCTGGATGAGAGATACGATCAGAGAGCCCCTGGTAGACAAGACCAAACGACTGATCATCAGCAAGCACCTAGGAGAATGGACGTGAACGACAAGAGCATGCTGGTTCACAAGAAACTGATAACTTTTATGAAAGAGATAGGGCACGGCACAGCTCGGCTTCTAGACATAGCTCTTCCTCTAGACACAGCAGTAGAAGATCTAGACGTGACCATGAAGGGCGTAGGTATCAAAGAGATGAGCTTGCTGGAGTTAAGATCAAGATACCTCCTTTCCATGGCAAAGCCGATCCTGATGCTTATCTAGAATGGGAGAAGAAGATTGATCTAGTCTTCAATTGTCGGCGTTATTCAGAAGCTAAGAAGATTCAAATTGCTGTTACTGAGTTCTATGATTATGCTTTGAGTTGGTGGGATCAACTAGTCACCAATAGAAGGCGCAATGGGGAATTTCCTGTTGAGACTTGGGCAGAAATGAAGGCTCTCATGCGCAAGAGATTTGTGCCTAGCCATTACCACCGGGATCTCCATCAGAAGCTAAGAAAACTCACGCAAGGCTCACGGACAGTCGAAGAATACTATCAGGAGATGGAGTTGTTGATGTTAAGAGCTTGCATATCTGAGGATAGAGAAGCTACTATGGCACGGTTTCTTGGAGGACTCAACCGTGAGATACAAGACAGTGTGGAGATGCAACACTACTTGGAGATGGAGGAGATGCTACACAAAGCCATTCTAGTGGAACAACAAGTAAAGAGAAAAGGTCACTCTCGAGGCAACTATGGAACTAGATATCAAGGTGCTAAGGAAGATAAGCCAAGTCACCAGAAAGAGAGCAAGTCATATCAAAAGGATGAGGACAAACCTACTAGTTCTTTCAGCAAGGATAAAGGGAAAGCTGAAGCCTCCACTACAAGATCAAGAGATGTTAAGTGTTTTAAGTGCCAAGGAAGAGGACACTACGCTAATGAATGCACCAACAAACGTGTGATGATCCTTCATGACAATGGAGAATATGAATCTGCTGATGAGGAGACAGAGGCCGAAGAAGATCACAGTTCAGAAGAGGAGTATGTTGCCAACCCGGTCGCTGGAAGGTTGCTAGTTGCTAGAAGAACCTTGAGTCTTCAAAGCAAGACCGAAGAGATGGAGCAAAGAGAGAATCTCTTCTATACTAGATGTCTAGTACAAGGAAAGGTCTGTAGTCTTATTGTGGATGGAGGCAGTTGTGTCAACGTTGCGAGTGAGACTATGGTTAAAAAGTTGGGTTTGAGGGTCCAGAAGCATCCTAAACCATATAGACTCCAATGGCTCAATGAAGAGGGCGAGATGAGAGTCTCTACTCAGGTTGTGGTTCCCTTAGCCATTGGTAAATATGAAGATGAGATTCTTTGTGACGTACTGCCTATGGAAGCTGGACACATTCTCCTTGGAAGGCCGTGGCAATCAGATAGACGTGTGATACATGATGGGTATGCCAACAAGCACACCTTTGAGTTTAAAGGGAGAAAGACAGTTCTTGTGCCTATGACTCCTAAGGAAGTTCAGGTTGATCAGCTCCAACTACAAAAGAAGAAAGAGATTGACCTACCCGCTGAACCA
This sequence comes from Brassica rapa, assembly GCF_000309985.2. NCBI lineage: Eukaryota > Viridiplantae > Streptophyta > Magnoliopsida > Brassicales > Brassicaceae > Brassica > Brassica rapa. The sequence continues at coordinate 158,189 of NW_022610118.1, forward strand.
ACAAAGCAACTAAACTTCTATGCCAAGTCTGGTGATGTTAAAAGATCTCTCTGCTCTAACCTTCCTATTCTTTTGTTTATCTATAAGGAATCACTCTTGACTACTACTGATATTGCACCGGAGTATCCGAGTGAACTTGTGTCTCTTTTGCAGGAATATCAAGATGTTTTTCCAGAAGATAGTCCCAAAGGACTACCACCAGTGCGAGGGATTGAACACCAAATTGACTTTGTGCCTGGTTCTACACTTCCCAACAGGCCAGCATACAGAACCAATCCGGTTGAGACCAAAGAACTACAAAGGCAAGTAGAGGAACTGATGGAGAAAGGGCATATCCGAGAGAGCATGAGCCCTTGTGCTGTTCCAGTACTGCTTGTGCCCAAGAAAGATGGGAGCTGGCGCATGTGTGTTGATTGTAGAGCAATCAACAATATAACAGTGAAGTATCGCCATCCTATTCCTAGATTAGATGATATGCTTGATGAATTACATGGTTCATGCATCTTTTCTAAGATAGATTTAAAGAGTGGATATCATCAGATTAGAATGAAAGAAGGAGATGAGTGGAAAACTGCCTTTAAGACTAAGCATGGGTTATATGAGTGGTTAGTGATGCCCTTTGGATTGACTAATGCACCTAGTACTTTCATGAGATTGATGAACCATGTGCTTAGGTCCTTTATAGGTTTGTTTGTGGTAGTTTACTTTGATGATATCCTAATCTACAGTCAGAGTCTAGAAGAGCATGTAGACCATCTTAAGACTGTTCTTGATGTGTTGAGGAAAGAAAAACTTTATGCTAATCTTAAGAAATGTACATTCTGCACAGATAACTTGGTTTTTTTAGGTTTATTGTGGGTGCAGATGGGGTTAAAGTTGATCCGGAGAAAGTAAGGGCTATACAAGAATGGCCAATTCCTAAGACCGTGAGTGAAGTAAGAAGCTTCCATGGACTTGCTGGCTTCTATAGGCGCTTTGTGAAAGACTTCAGCACCATTGCATCTCCCTTGACTGAAGTAATCAAGAAAGAAGTCGGATTCAAGTGGGGAGAAGCACAAGAACTTGCTTTCCAATGCCTTAAAGAGAAGCTTACTCATGCCCCTCTTCTTATACTTCCTGACTTTCATAAAACTTTTGAAATAGAATGTGATGCCTCAGGAATTGGTATTGGTGCTGTATTGATGCAGGAGAAGAGACCCATTGCATACTTCAGTGAGAAGCTTGGAGGAGCTACCCTCAACTATGCAACTTATGATAAAGAGCTGTATGCCTTGGTGAGAGCCTTGCAGACTTGGCAGCACTATCTCTGGCCTAAAGAATTCGTCATACACACAGATCATGAGTCTCTCAAATACCTCAAAGGACAGAACAAGCTCAGCAAGAGACACGCAAGGTGGGTTGAGTTCATTGAGACATTTCCTTATGTCATCAAGTATAAACAAGGTAAGGAAAACATAGTTGCTGATGCACTATCCAGAAGGTATGTTCTCTTGAACACTCTTGATGCTAAGCTATTAGGATTTGAGCAGATTAAAGGAATGTATGAGAATGATCCTGATTTTAGAGAGGCTTACAACTCTTGTGAGAAATTGGCTGTAGGACACTACTTTAGACATGATGGTTTTCTTTTCTATGAAATCGATTGTGTGTGCCTAACTGTTCTTTGAGAGACTTGTTTGTTAGGGAATCTCATGGAGGAAGTCTCATGGGTCACTTTGGTGTTGCAAAGACTCTTAAAACTTTGCAGGATCACTTCTTTTGGCCTCGGATGAAAAGAGATGTGGAGAAACTATGTGAGAGATGTGCAACTTGCAAGCAAGCTAAGTCTAAGGTTCAGTCTCACGGTTTGTATACTCCTCTCCCTATACCTTATCATCCTTGGAATGACATATCTATGGATTTCATTGTTGGCTTGCCTAGAACTAGGACTGGAAAGGATTCTATCTTTGTGTTGTGGATAGGTTCTCAAAGATGGCACATTTCATAGCTTGTCACAAAACTGATGATGCATTGCATATTGCTAACTTGTTCTTTAAAGAGATTGTGCGCATACATGGCATGCCTAAGACTATTGTTTCTGATAGAGATACTAAGTTTCTTAGTTATTTTTGGAAGACTCTTTGGTCTAAGTTAGGTACTAAACTCTTGTTTTCTACTACTTGTCATCCACAAACTGATGGACAAACTGAAGTAGTTAATAGGACTCTTGGAACACTTTGCGTGCATTCATAAAGAAAAACTTGAAATCATGGGAAGACTATTTGCCTCATTGTGAATTTGCATACAATCATGCTGTGCATTCTACTTCTAAGTTTTCTTTTTTGAGAATTGTTTATGGGTTCAATCCCAACTCTCCTTGGATTTAATCCCTTTACCTGAGTGTGAAAGGGTCAGCTTTGATGGCAAAAAGAAGGCAGAGATGGTGAAGCAAATCCACGAGCAGGCTAGGCTCAACATTGAGGCGAAAACCAAACAATATGTTAAGCATGCCAACAAAGGAAGGCGTGAGATGGTCTTTGAAGTGGGTGATCAGGTCTGGATTCACCTAAGGAAAGAGAGGTTTCCAAATGAAAGGAAGTCCAAGCTAATGCCGCGGATTGATGGACCTTTTGAGGTCATAAGGAAGATCAGCAACAATGCCTACAAGCTGGATTTGCGAGGTAAGTATGATGTGAGTAATAGTTTCAATGTTACTGACTTGATCCCTTTTATTGCAGATGAGCCAGATTTGAGGACAAATTCTTTTCAAGTGGGAGGGGATGATATGATCATGGACCAGCTAGTTGATAAAGATGGAGAAGGAGAGACTGAAGATACACTAGCTGAAGAAGAAGATGTCCTAGCCATTCCCACAGGTCCCATAACTCGTGCAATGACAAGGAGACTCAAGGAAGCTGTTGGAAACATACTGAAGATCTCTAAGGAGCAAGAAGACTGTCTTGGTAGAAGCTTGAGCCACCAAGACACACTCATCACCATTCAGGTGATCTTATCATCAAGCTGATCATCATCTAGGCAAGTGGCTTGGTATACTCTTTTTCCCTTGATTAGTTTTGTCCCAATGGGTTTTCTAATCAAGGTTTTTAATGAGGTATCAAGTTCACTTACACATTCCTAGTTGATGTATCTTGGATGCAACTCGGCCTAAGGCATCTTGGACCGACTTCATCATCTATCTTATATTATGTTTTACTCTAAGTGTTATGTTATTACTTTGAAACCGTGTGGAGCCTTTTCCTTTATGTTTTCTTATGTTTTCGAGACCTTGTGCATGTACAAGGATCTCTCTATTTAAGTGTATCACAAACCCTCATTCTAATCTAAGTTATCTTTTGTTTTAAACCTTTTTGGTGTCTTCTCTCTTGCTTTGCGAGTTGTTGAAGTGTCTGGTGTGTAATATCCAGTCTGCTGGTGTGTAGTATCCAGTGTTAAGGGCCTTAGTTTGGTGTGTCATATCCGATCTATAGCCTAGGAGTATCAAGGAGCCTTTCCGCAGCCTCTTGTGTCACCAATCAATCCACAAACCTTGATAAACTTGAGTTCTTGACTCGTTTATGCAAGGATCTATCCCGATCCATCCAGAGACGCATCCTAGGAGTTCATCAAAAGTGAAACAGATCACTTTCAAGCTTTAACTGAGTTACCACAGTAAAACTAAAGTTACTGTGGTAAAACTCCAAAGTTACTGTATGCCTCAATCCTCTTTCTCTATCAATATCTCCTCTCTTTATTACCTCATCTCAACACTCCCCCTCAAGCTTGACCATGTGGAACAAGTCAAGCTTGGAAACCATGAAGACCTCCCTCATTAAAAAACTCACCAAAGAAAACCCATTGGGATAAAACTTTGATGAGGGAAAAAGAGTGGAGACTCCATGGTTAAGGGGCTCAGCTCCTGGGAGTAAGATCAATGAGTCCAAGCCTGGATAGTATGGACTCCATTGTCTTCAATCTCGCTACCTTGGTAAACACATCTGCAAGCTGATCTTCACTTCTTGTATAACATGGCAGAATCACTCCTAGGATAATCATCTGCCTCACCTTATGACAATCCACCTCTATGTGCTTTGTTCTCTCATGAAACACTGAGTTGGAGGCAATGTGGATAGCTGCTTGATTGTCACAATGCATAGTCATAGGAGCACTCTGCTCAATCTCTAGATGCTTCAAGATCCCCTTGATCCACACCAACTCGTTTGTCAGCTTCAACATGGCTCTATACTCAGCTTCAGCACTTGAACAAGAGATAACCTTCTGCTTCTTACTCTTCCAAGTAACCAAGTTCCCTCCAATGAATGTACAATACCCAGTAGTTGATCTCCTATCCACTCTATCTCCTGCCCAATCAGCATCACAATACCCAACCACTTCTGTACTGCCATTACAGCCCATCCAAACTCCTGTCCAGCCGTCCCACTCAAATACCTCAGTATCCTATCAACCATCTTCCAGTGATGGACCTTTGGCGCCTGCATATGTTGACTCACTTGATTCACAGCAAAGCATATATCTGGCCTGGTAATAGTCAAGTAGATCAGCTTGCCAACCATCTTCCTATACAGCTTAGCATCCTCAACAACTGGTTCTCTTCAACCTCCCCCTCACGTAAGACCTTATACCCCTCTTCAAGAGGTGTCTTGGCTACCTTTCCTCCAAGTACATCAGTCTCCTTCAACATATCCATTGTATACTTCCTTTGACACATAAACAAACCCTCCTTGGATCTGCATATCTCAATCCCCAGAAATACTTCATCTCTCCCAAGTCTTTGATATCAAACACAAACTTGAGGAACTCTTTAGTGGCTTTAATCCCAGCCTTATCACTCCCTGTGATAATCAAATCATCCACATATACCAGTATCACAATGATCCCTGATGGAGTAACCAAAGTGAAGAGTGTATGATCCAGTTCAGACTTCTGAATCCTCTCCCATTGAGAGTTGTACTCAGCTTTCTGTACCAAGCTCTAGGAGACTGCTTCAGCCCATATATTGCCGTCTTCAATCTCAAAACATTTCCTGGTTTTACTAGATGCTCAAGACCAGGAGGAGGAAGCATGTATACCTCATCTTCTAGCTCACCTTGTAAGAAAGCATTCTTCACATCCATCTGCCACAAATCCCACTCCAAGTTTGTTGCAATGGACAACACAATCCGAACTGTGTGCAGCTTAGCTATTGGTGCAAAGGTATCAATGTAATCCTCTCCATAGGTTTGTGTAAATCCTCTTGCAACCAGTCTGGTCTTCTTCCTATCAATCTGTCCATTGGCTAGATACTTGATTGTGAAGATCCATCTACTAGATACAGCCTTCTTTCCCTTAGGCAGGTCACTCTCATACCATGTATCATTCTTGATCATAGCACCTGCTTCAGCTCCCACTGATTCTTTCCATTCCTTGTCTAACATAGCTTCTTCATAAGTCCTTGGCACATAACTCTCATCCAGACTAATCATAAAGGCATAATGCTCCTCTGGAAACTCAGCAAAGGAACACACGGCTTGAGAAGGATGCTCCACAGCCTGGGCATTGTAGTACACTCTCGTGTTTACCCAGTTGGAAGGATCCCTCTTTATCCTTGTGCTCCTCCTCAAAGCTTGCACCTGATCTTCAGTTTGCACACTAGCCGGCTCCACTTGCTCTTCTTCTGAACTGGCCGGTCCGACTTGTTCTTCTCCACTAGACTGAACCTCATCTACTTCTCCACTAGACTGAACCTCATCCACTTCTCCACTAGACTGAACATTGTTCTCAACTTGATCATGAAGACCTGAATCCTCTTGGTTTTGCTCTTGCTCACCAGATTCAGTTCCATTCCCCCTCTCATGATCAAGAGGAGTTGTTCTTCCAGCTCCACCAGTCTGATTGGAAGACTCTCTCTCCTGCCTGGTTCCTGATCCTGGGACAACCCTATCCCGAGCTTCTCCAACAACACTCTCAGTATTGTTGCCTTATCAGATGGAGCTTGAGACAAATCCTTCAGATTTTCCCACTCCTTTTCTTCATAATAACCTTTTGTTTCACAAACTTCACTTCTCTAGATACCATCACTCTCCTTGCTTCAGGATCATAGCACTTGTACCCTTCTTTTGAGTGATAGAGTAACCAATGAACATAGCCTTAGTACTCTTTGCCTCCGGCTTGTTTTCTCTGCTTCCTGGAACCATGACATAGCACACACATCCAAAGACACGTAGGTGATCAATGACAGGTTTGCTCTTGTTCAACCACTTCAAATGGAGACAGATTCTTCAATATCTTGGTTGGAACCCGGTTGATGAGATAGCAAGCAGTCTGAACAGCATCACTCCAAAAACGTTTTGGGACATTTGCATGAAACATCATTGATTAGCAACTCCATCAAGTGCCTGTTCTTCCTCTCAGCTACACATCTGCTGTGGTGTATAAGGGACAGCTAGTCTGATGCACAATCCCATGCTTGGCTAGATGACTCTTGAAGGCATTGCTGATGTATTCACCTCCATTCATCATTATTGATCTCAGTACCTTCACAGTAGCATTGTATTGATTAGATACATATGCTTGGAAGTTCATAAATGCTTCTAGCACCCTATCTTTAGATGGAAGCAATGTAAGCCAAGTATACTTAGACTTCTCATCAATGAATGTCACAAAGTACTTCTGGCTATCTCTAGACAACAAGGAGCGTCCACACATCTGAATGAACTAGATCAAAGCAATGCTCATAAGTAGTTTCTGATGTTGGAAAAAACAGTCCTACAATGCTTTCCTAATATGCATGCTTATACACTTTTGTGTATTAGGCATGATTCAACCAATCAGGGATAATCAGATGAAAATATTAAAGAGATAAGAGATTTTAGAGAGAATAAAGAGAGAGGACTCAAAACTCATTAATTAATAACTGATGAGGTTACAAGTATTAATAGAGAGAGCAACAAGGAAATTCGAAATGGATAAGCATGTGTAGTCAAAGGACAGGCTGGAACTCCTTTTGAATCACTTGGCTGTGCTTCTCACATGCTTGCATTAGTATAAAGGCAACTTCTCCTTTCCAGCATCATACAGGCTGTCAAAGTGATCCCTTATCCTTCCTTATCCTTCTTATCTTCTTTGGTCGAGTTTCCTCTCTTCTCTTCACTAAGTTACCTTCTCATCCCATCAGATAACTTCCCCAAGTAGTTACTGTGGTAAAAATAAAGTTACCACAGTAAAACTCTAAGTTACTGTCTCAGCCTCCTTGGTCTTCATCTCAATACTCCCCCTCAAGCTTGACCATGTAGAACAAGTCAAGCTTGGAAACCATGAAGACCTCCCTCATTAAAAACCTCACCAAGTAAAACCCATTGGGATAAAACCTTGATGAGGGAAAAAGAGTGGAGACTCCATGGTTAAGGGGCTCAGCTCCTAGGAGTCAGATCAATGAGTCCAAGCCTTGACAGTATGGACTCCATTGTCTTCAATCTCGCTGCCTTAGTAAACACATCTGCAAGCTGATCTTCACTTCTTGTATAACATGGCAGAATCACTCCTAAGATGATCATCTGCCTCACCTTATGACAATCCACCTCTATGTGCTTTGTTCTCTCATGAAACACTGAGTTGGAGGCAATGTGGATAGCTGCTTGATTGTCACAATGCATAGTCATAGGAGTACTCTGCTCAATCTCTAGATGCTTCAAGATCCCCTTGATCCACACCAACTCGTTTGTCAGCTTCAGCATGGCTCTATACTCAGCTTCAGCACTTGAACAAGAGATAACCTTCTGCTTCTTACTCTTCCAAGTAACCAAGTTCCTCCAATGAATGTACAATACCCAGTAGTTGATCTCCTGTCCACTCTATCTCCTGCCCAATCAGCATCACAATACCCAACCACTTCTGTACTGCCATTACAACCCATCCAAACTCCTTGTCCAGTCGTCCCACTCAGATACCTCAGTATCCTATCAACCATCTTCCAGTGATGGACCTTTGGCGCCTGCATATGCTGACTCACTTGGTTCACAGCAAAACATATATCTGGTCTGGTGATGGTCAAGTAGATCAGCTTGCCAACCATCTTCCTGTATAGCTTGATCTTCAAACAGCTGCTTCTCTTCAACCTCCCCCTCACGCAGAACTTTATATCCCTCCTCAAGGGGTGTCTTAGCTATCTTCCTCCAAGCACATCAGTCTCCTTCAACATATCCATAGTATACTTCCTTTGAGACATAAACAAACCCTCCTTTGATCTGCATATCTCAATGCCCAGAAATACTTCATCTCTCCCAAATCCTTGATGTCAAACACAGATTTGAGAAACTCCTTAGTAGCCTGAATCCCTGCCTTATCACTTCCTGTGATAATCAAATCATCCACATACACTAGAATCACAATGCTCCCTGAAGGTCCTGTCAAGGTGAAGAGAGTGTGATCTAGTTCAGACTTCCTAAAGCTCTCCCATTGAGTGTTGTACTCAGCTTTCTGTACCAAGCTCTAGGTGACTGTTTCAACCCATATATTGCTTTCTTCAATCTCAAAACATTCCCTGGCTTTACTAGATGCTCAAGACCAGGAGGTGGATGCATGTATACTTCATCTTCAAGTTCACCTTGCAAGAAAGCATTCTTCACATCCATTTGCCACAAATCCCACTCCAAGTTTGTTGCAATAGATAACACAATTCGAATTGTGTGAAGCTTGGCCACTGGTGCAAAAGTATCAATGTAATCTTCCCATAAGTCTGTGTAAATCCTCTTGCAACCAGCCTAGTCTTGCGCCTATCTATCTCCCCATTTGCAAGGTACTTGATGGTGAAGATCCATCTGCTTGAAACTGCCTTCTTCCCTTTAGGTAACTCACTCTCATACCAAGTATCATTCCTGATCATTGCATCCCTTTCATCTCCTACTGAATCTCTCCAAACCTTGTGCTTCATAGCTTCTTCATAAGATCTTGGTATCTCATTCTCATCCAAGTTACACATAAACACCATGTGCTCTTCTGGAAACTCAGCAAAGGAACACACGGCTTGAGAGGGATGCTCCACAGCCTGGGCATTGTAGTACACTCTCGTGTTTACCCAGTTGGAAGGATCCCTCCTCCTTGTGCTCCTCCGCAAGGTCTCAACCTGTTCTTCAGCCTGAACATTCTCTTGTGCTTCCTCTCTTAAACCAGTAGGTTCTCCCTGCTCATTTCCACCTGACTGAGCTCCACTCTCTACTTCCTGTGTCTCCTCCTGATCATGCTGACCTGAATCCTCTTGGTTATGCTCCTGCTCCCCTGATTCAGATCCATTCCCCCTCTCATGATCAAGAGGAGTTGTTCCTCCAGCTTCTCCAGCTTGATTAGAAGGTCCTGTTCTTCCTGGTTCCTGATCTTGGGATAATCCTATCCCTAGCCTCTCCAACAACACCCTCAATGTTGTTGCCTTCTCTGATGGAGCTCGGGACAGATCCTCTAGGTCTTCCCATTTCTTCTCCTCATAATACCCTTTAGACTCAACAAACTTCACTTCTCTAGATACCATAACCCTCCTAGTTATTGGATCATAACATTTGTAGCCTTTCTGAGTGATTGAGTACCCAATGAACATAGCTTTAGTACTCTTTGCTTCTAGCTTGTTCCTTCTTTCTCCGGGAATCATCACATAACATAAGCACCCAAAGACTCTCAAATGATCAATGTGTGGCTTGGCCTTGTTTAATACTTCAAAGGGAGACAGTTTCTTCAAGACCGGGTTGGCACTCTATTGATGAGATAGCAAGCAGTCTGAACAGCATCACTCCAAAACCTCTTAGGGACATTCATGTGGAACATTATTGATCTCGCAACCTCCATCAAATGTCTGTTCTTCCTCTCAGCCACCCCATTTTGTTGTGGTGTGTAAGGACAGCTAGTTTGTTGCACAATCCCATGCTTTGCAAGATGACTCTTGAAAGCATTGCTAGTGTATTCTCCTCCATTATCAGACCTCAGAATCTTCACAGTGGCATTGTACTGGTTAGTAACATATGCTTGGAAGTTCATGAAGGCTTCTAGGACTCTGTCTTTGAGGGAATCATGGTGATCCATGTGTACTTTGACTTCTCATCAATGAAAGTCACAAAGTACTTATGGCTGTCTCTAGACATACAGGGAGCTGTCCACACGTCTGAATGCACCAGATCAAAGCAATTCTCATATCTGGTTTCTGATGTTGGGAAGACAGTCCTACAGTGCTTTCCAAGTATACAAGCTTCACACTCCAAGTGATTGAACGCCATACTTGGTAGAATCAGTTCAATTGCCTTGGCATGAGGATGTCCCAGCCTTGCATGCCATGTGAGATTATCACACCTATCCGTTGTGCTGCTTAAACACACAGACTCCACAGGACTAGGCGCCTCAGTTGTTTGGAGATGATAGAGCTGATGCTTGCTGTCTCCTCTGCCAATAACTCTTCCAGTCTTCAAATCCTGGAACTCAACTTCATTTGGTCTGAAAACCACTTGACAATCCAGATCAACTGTAGCCTTCTTAACTGAGATTAGATTGGATGTAAACTGAGGTAGGTAGAAGGCAGTGGAGTTCTTCTCAAACAGCTTGAGGTTTCCCACTCCTTCTATTGGGATCCTGGTACCATTGGCTATCATGACACTCCCTGTTGCTGCTTTAACCTCACTGATTAGTCTCTTGTTCACTGATCATGTGGTGTGTTGCTCCAGAGTCGATGATGATGGGTTTAGATGTGGATGCTTTGGCAGGAGCACCCAGACTCCGGGTCGTAGCCAAAGCATACACATGCTTAACCAACTCATCCCATTCCTTCTTTGTCACACACTCATCTGCCCTCTTGGTATCCATTCCTCTCATATCCGCACTGTCTCCTACTGTTTCTCCCATGTAAGCTGAGTATGAACACTCTCCTATAACCATCTGCTGAAGTACACTCATCCTGTCACTTAAGTGTTCAGACTCGCTATCCTTTCTCCATGCCTTTCTCTTCATTAACCACTCCTTAGAAAGTTTTCTCAACCTTCCCTTCTTACAGCTTGTACCTCCCTTCCATCTTTCTGGCTTCCTGTTCATCTCCCACACATCACAAGTATATTTAACAAGCTCACATACCTCTTCCATAAGAAAGCTGAAGATCACATCTTGCTTCCTCCTTTCTTGACAACATCTCGGATTTGATGTGTGTGCCTTCACCACATCTAACTCTGACCATACTTCTCTCAGCCTTCCCACAAGCTGATAACACTCATCCTTTCCTTGTCTCAAGCCGCGGATCACCCCTCTGTCCTCAACGACTCTCACAAGCTTGGACTTGCCTAAAGTTGCTTCAATCTCACTCTTTGTAGTGTTTCCTTGAACAACTTCATTTCCCAGCTTCAGACCTCTTGTCTGACCTTCTTCAGTAGCCATTTCCATGAAAGGTTTCCCCTTTCCATGACTACTCCATAACCCACAGCTTTCCAAAGCTCTCTTTGCCCATCTTGACCAATCGCCATCCCTCTCTTCTTCAAGCTCCATGGTTGTACTAGATCTGTGCTTCATTTCCATGTTGAGATAGTTTGAATCCATCAGAATATCTCACACCACTCAGATAATAAAGACCAGAACTCAAGAACACCAAGAACACTCAAGAACACTCAAGAACACCCAGATTTTATGAAAAACGAAATCACACTCTCCCCTTTTTAGCAACCTGGCTCTGATACCATATACACTTTTGTGTATTAGAGCATGATTCAACCAATCAGGGATAATCAGATGAAAAAAAAGATTAAGAGATTTTAGAGAGAATAAAGAGAGAGAGACTCAAAACTCCATTAATTAATAACTGATGAGGTTTACAAGTATTAATAGAGAGAGCAACAAGGAAATTCGAAATGGATAAGCATGTGTAGTCAAAGGACAGGCTGGAACTCCTTTTGAATCACTTGGCTGTGCTTTCTCACATGCTTGCACTAGTATAAAGGCAACTTCTCCTTTCCAGCATCATACAGGCTGTCAAAGTGATCCCTTATCCTTCCTTATCCTTCCTTATCTCTTTGGTCGAGTTTCTCTCTTCTCTTCACTAAGTTACCTTCTCATCCCATCAGATAACTTCCCCAAGTAGTTACTGTGGTAAAAATAAAGTTACCACAGTAAAACTCTAAAGTTACTGTCTCAGCCTCCTTGGTCTTCATCT